>NW_005871220.1:980965-1120965 GCF_000147115.1 Myotis lucifugus
GATCTGTTTTTGTTTTCATCAGTTTATGTTGTTCATTATAATCCACAAATGAGTGAGTTCATGTGATATTTATCTTTCTCTGACTGACTTATTTCACTTAGCATAATGCTCTCCAGCTCCATCCTCCTTAATGTTACAAAAATAATTTAAAAAATACAACAAGCACTGCCAGTGTGCCTCAGTGGTTGAGCATCAACCTATGAACCAGGAGATCACAGTTGGATTCCAGTCAGAGCACATGCTTCTGATCCCCAATGCAGGAGGCAGCTGATCAATGATTCTCTCTAATTGTTGATGTTTCTATCTCCCTCTCCCTTCCTTTCAGAAGTCAATGAAAATATATATTTTCAAAAACATACAACTTGAGAATAGCAATGTGTACAAGTATGAGGCTAGCCACACTTTATTTTGGGGAATCTAAAAGCAATTCTTATTTGGGTGCAGAATATCACATATTGTCCTATGAAAAGAGTTTTCTGTGTCCACTTTTCTCACCACAGTCAGTGAGGCCAATTCATTATTACTAAGGTATTTTCCAGTGAAACAACCCAGGCAGAGGACTTTTACAGGCTTACCCCAGAAAGTTTTCAGTCTTTAGCACATCATCTCCATTTCAGAGGGGAATATTTGCTTTACATTTGCATAACGAAAAGGCTTAGTTAGATGGGTTTTGCAGAACAAAGGAGCATTCTGAGGAAAGAAACACAGTATTGAAGTTTCTGACACTTGAGAGTTAGAACCCTCTTGGCTGCTTTTAAGTGTCACTTTCCCTCTCTCACCCTTTAGTTTATATCCATTAAGATTTAAAAATTCCTAGGGTGGGAAGGCATCGGGACACTCCGCAAGCCCTGGTTTAAAGCACTGGCCACATCAGCTTAGTAGTCCCTTGCTCTCAGTTGAACGGAATCTGATAAGCCAGAAAAGTCATTTCAACGGGGAGCTTTTCCCAGTGTATATTCCGCTTGGCACAATTATGCAACTGACAGAAGGGGGCCAATCAGGGATTTATTTGTTTTAAAGGAGCAGACATAATAGTATTCTTTATTCATGTTTAGCAATGTACTTGGAACTGACCTTTGTTGACCCACACGGTTGGGAGCATTAACACCTAAATAGAGCAGCAGATCCTTGATCTTCCTATAGCCCTGTGTGTTTACAGCACACCAAAATTGTGTTCTGTCAGTTTGCTTATTTGATCCTCAGGAACCTCTCTGTTATAGGGCTTATTAACACCCTCACTTCCAGAAGAGGAAACTGAAACTTAAAGCCTAGCTAAGCAATTGAGAACCCTGAATTGAATCTCCTCATCCTTCTCCCTATAAAATCTGCATTATTTACATTACATTGTGATTTCTTCTTTATTTTAGCAGAAACGTTCAAGTATAATGTGGTTTTTTTTAATTGCAATTCATAATTTATGTAGTGGCTCTCCGTTGTCCAGAATCATTGAACATTTATGGATAATGGGCGATTAGACATAGGAAGTCAGAAAACCTGGTGATTTATGTAAATCTTTGCATTTAACCCATTGTGTGATTGTTGAGCCCCACATATAATTGCACTGGGGCCCAGGTTACTCAAATACATGTGAAGGCTTTTTCTATGTGTTTTTTTTGGGGGGTCTCCCCTCCCTCTTTTCTATTTTTTTTTTGAATAAGTGATTGCTAATGGTTCTTCTGGTTTAAAAAATATGCTTTATTTCTAAAATACATATCCTTACTTTTTCAGTGTAAAATAAATTGTCTCAAAATAGTTGTCACCTTTATCCATGGGGATAAGTTTCAAGACTTCCAATGGATGCCAGAAACTGAGAATAGTATAGAATCCTATGTATATTATAGGTGTTTTTTTTTATACCTCCTTAGTCTTTTACTAAAAGATGCTTTTTACAGCTTCTCTTATGCATATGCAAATTGCCAGTATCACTACTCTTGTGATTTGGGGGTCATTATTAAGTAAAATGAGGGTTACTTGCACTGTGAAACCTTGCCAGTCAATCCTGTAACTGCGATAACTACCAAGTCACAGGCAGGAAGTGTCTACAGGATGGATTCACTAGATAAAGGGATGACTCACATCTCAAGTCAGAAGAAGGGGGATGATTTGAGATTTCATCACTCAGAATGGCATGCAATTTAAAACCTATGAATTGTATGTTTCTGGAATTTAGTTCATGCAGGCCGCTCTATATCAAAAGTGCCTTAGACTGAGTATGAACAACAGGCACGAGTGTCTTGCAATTGTGGATGTGGGAAGGGCGTCTTTAAGGGAAAAAATATTCAGGTTCTGGTGAGAGCCCTCTTCCCAGTTCACAGATGGCCGTCTTCCCGCTCTGTCCTCCCCTGGTGGAAGGGGCAAGGGAGCTCTCTGGGATCTCTTTTATTAGGGGACTAGTTTCATGTATGAAGACTTTACTCTCAAGACCTAATCACCTCCCAAAGGCCCTACCTCCTATTATCATTACTTTGGAGATTAGATTTCAAGGTATGAATGTTGAGGGAGACACATTTTGTCCATACAAAGGATTTTTCTATTTGTGTTTCAATAGATCATTGCTAATGGTTCTTCCTGTTAAACAAATACTATGATACGTATTTTTTTTTCTCAAAAAAAAGTTCATGTTTTTTTCAGTTCAAAACAACTTATTTGTCTCAATAGTGCCTCTTTTAAGAAAAATTATATCAGTTTTTCAAGTAGTATTACATGTCTCTCTCCAGTTTCACCAACTGTTAAAGTTGCTGTACCATATTCCTGAGATATTCTATATGTCTTGATATTCTTAACTGTTGGAACCAAATGAGGCCTGGCTATAACATGAGAAACTTTTTAAAGGCATCAACATGCCCTGACCAGTTTGGCTCAGTGGATAGAGCGTCGGCCTGTGGACTCAAGGGTCCCAGGTTCAATTCTGGTCAAGGGCATGTACCTTGGTTGCGGGCACATCCCCAGTAGGGGGTGTGCAGGAGGCAGCCGATCGATGTTTCTCTCTCATCAATGTTTCTACCTCTCTATTCCTCTCTCTTCCTCCCTGTGAAAAATAAATAAAATATATTAAAAAAATAAAAAGAATAAAATGCATCAACATTAAACTGTGAGCAGCAGCACCTAACCAGCTTTCACAAAATGGAATATAAAAGTGAATCATAAATATTTTTAAAGTTGAAATTAAAATTTGATTTAGACTTAATAAGAATAATACATTTTTACTTTTTCTTTGTGTAAAGAATAGAACAGGTTCTTTTAAAGGAAAAAAGAAGCTCATACTTTTACCTGAAGCATAGGTTGTCCCTGAGTCAAAGTCTTGTGATAAAATGGCAGCAGACCTCCCTTTGCAAATTTCTTCATCTCTACAGCAATGTCAATTGCCTCCATGTGGCTTCATTATTTTCCTCATCTCCCCCAATGAATCATATGAATATTAACACCTGATTATCCTTTGCTGGAGATCTGTGAAGAAAACCTGGTGAAAAGTTTGACAGTAACAGTTATTTAATGTAGAAGAAAATATTTTTAATGACTTACCAGTAGCAGAGATGAGGGGATTTTCTTCAGTGTATTTGCATGTATGTTCAAAATGACTTTTCCTTGTTTCTCATCTGTTGCGAGATTTCACATGTGATATTTCAACCGATTACAGTCTGATACTTCTGCAAACATCTCTGACTTTGGCATTGAAGAACTGAGATTAGTTTCCAGTGTTGTAAGAGGGCACTCCCATGACTCTGGAAATGTGCCTACAACCTTCCTCAGCGGAATGGATAGGTATCCATTAATTAGACATTATTATTAATGTCCTGCTCAGCTGCATACTAAAGGGCAGGACTGATGACTTAGATGATCTATGGACAGCTTTCATGAATTACTTAAAGAAAACTCTCGCTTCTCACCTTATTGCACCCGATAATTAAAAGGTAATGAATAATGGTGAGAAAAGAGAAAACATATATGGGTTGAGTTTATGTCTTGCTTCTTTGTTTTTTGTTCTTTGTCAACAGTGGTGAGGAATCACTGGGAGGTTGCCAAGATGTAGGGGATCACACAATGTCATGACCATTCTTTTTCTATTTGAAGACCCTCTCTTTAGGTTTCCCAGGAAATATATTAATATATTTCCTAACTCTAAATTCTAGTACATTATAGTCATGAAAAATAAATTATCTTTAAGCGTGATAATCACAACAGTGGTTTTGAATAGTTCAACTAATGTCCCATTGTTCCAGGACAGAGAATCCCAAAATATATTTTATGTTACGCTAGCTTTTAGAAAAATGAAAAGGTTCTGGGAGTAAATAAATTTAAGGAAAAGGTTCAGACACAGATTAACCATTCTTAGTCTAGAACACCAAAGTGTCTATTAACATATGACACTCTTATTAGGTCACAATAGGAACATGTCACAAACTTAGGTGAGTCGTGTTGTGCTACTTGCAGTGAAGTATAGAGTGGGCTTACCCTTCTTAGGAACACACGTTGGGTGCCCTATTTTAAATGATTCATACAACAGGCATATATCACAGTCTTTAGCTGAAAAGAGCTTTCAGGAAATAAATATATTTAATGAAGTTTCCAGGTAGATTGATATTGATATAGCATTTACTACTGGGCATTATTTCCGAATTAAACATCAACTAAAAATATAAAACCTTTGGTGAAAACAACAGATGAAACTCAGATTCTTAAGGTAGATGGAAGTAGCAAACATTCCCTTAAATACTAACACCTATTCCATAAACTAAGCATTCTAATGGTAATTGTACTAGTGGGGACTGTCAATAAAATCTCCTACAACTGTTTTTTGCATTTCATATGCATAATGAAGTATTTGACCAATGTAGCAAAATCATGAAGGAGATTGGTCTACATGTGAATAAATAATTAGGTTAAATTAATTTAAATGAATAATGTTCAAAATAAATAATTGATTGCCTTTAATATTCTTATAAGAAATAGGTTGTCAAATTTGCAGATTTAGAAGATTACTTTAGTGAAAAAATAATAATGATTTGGGATGAACAGTTCAAATAGTATGCTTACTAATATAAGAATGGGTCTGTAAACAGGTTAAGAGCACTTGAAAATAAAGAACTTTCCATTTTTTCTTTGTATTTTTGTAATAACCCCACACCTGTATAGTATTTATGCAAAATTTATATGTATATGTGTACCTATATGTACACATATACATATAAATTAGAAATTTCAGGGCTTAAAGGGGTTTTCATAGGAAGTTTGAGCATCTTTTTAACAATGTTTTTATTGATTTTTAGATAGAGAGAAAGATAGGAACATCAATGATGAGAGAGAATCATTGAATGGCTGTATCCTGTACTAGGAATAGAGCCCGCAACCTGGGCATGTGCCCTGACTAGAATTGAAACCGAGGACCTCTTGGTCCATGAGACAACACTCAATCCACTGAGCCACACCAGCCAGCTGAGCATTTTTAACAGGAATAATACGTTCAGAACAGTAATTTTTATCTACCTCAGTTTTTCAGAAATACACACTTTGCCTTTAGGTAACCTAGCATGTGATTTCTCACTTCACCTATTTTCTTACATGCATGATCCCAAAATGCACTTCATTACTTTTGTTTTTAGGTATTGAATGAAATACAATGAGAAAAAAATTAGAATCACAATTTTTAAAAGTTGCCTGGCAGGCCTGGCTCAGTGGTTGAGTGTTGACCTATAAACCAGGAGGTCACGGGTCTATTACCAGTCAGGGCACATGCCTGGGTTGCGTGGGCTTGATCCCCAGTTTGGAGCATGCAGGAGGCAGCCAATCAATGAGTCTCTCTCATCATTGATGTTTCTATCTCCCTCTCCCTCTTCCTTCCTCTCTGAAATCAATAAAAAATATATTTTTTAAAAGTAACTCATAATTTATACACCATTATCTATATATATTCTTAAGGCATATTATGTTTCCAGAAAAATATTTTCATTTTTGAATTAAAGGTTACATGTTAGTTAGCTTTAGCTCAACAACTGTTAGAAATGTTTTTAAAAATTGCATGAGTGAACGTGAAACCCATGGGGTTTGGCTTCTTTCTTTTGCATCTATAACTAACTTGGGGTGACTGCTACAAGCAGAGAAGGAAAGAGATGCCAGACCTCGAGGATTTGGCTCCACTTCTCACCTGCTGAACAACCTGCACACCTTACGTAGCTCTTAATTCCAGTTCTCAAAGCTGACGATATAATCCCTCTAAAACCCAGTGAGCCCTAACCAGAGAAAGCCTATATACCCCACAGCCTTCCCTATGTTGGCTACTTACAAGAAAAATTACTAAAATCAGCAGATGATACAAATTAAACATTAACATTACTAAAAAAATTAATGCTTACCCTAATGATGGTATAATCAGTAAATAATGTCTACTTAATAATTGTCATATTGTGCTAATCTAAGGGAAAACTGGTGAAACAAAAATATCTAAGTTTTAAGTAAATGTCAGCAAATTGTGGTTTACTTTATTGGTTAAGCAGCATTGAGCCTGAGTGCTGTAGTTTAATAACTTAATCTCAAAGGGTATGTGCCTCTCAGTTTTGGTTCCTTTGCATAGAAAAGACTTCAGGTCATAATCGGCAATTGAAATTTGCAAACACAAAGTGCCGTTTCTCTCCAAAGTTACTTTTACGCATTCTTCGCCAGAAAACTACAGTGCGGGGGTAACAAAGACACAGGGATCTTTTAAATTATGCTGATTTTTTGGGTTTGTTTCATGGAATGTGTATGTATATTCTGAGAATAGAAAACTCATACCCAGCATGTAACCTTTTCAACTTTCCACAGATTAAAAAAAACACATTGCACTGCTTTATTGCATTTTCCTGCAACAAGGGACATACTTCAGCAGAAAAGGGCAAACCAGGAAATTTACTCATGAAAACCAATTTATATAAGCCTATGAATAGTATAACTGTCCCCATAGTACGTCTGGTATTCATCTTGAGCACTCCTGGGGACACATGAGTAATCTTCGGTGCAACTTCAATTTAGCCCGTGCTTAAATACAGGAAGAGAAGGAGGTTGGCCCTGGTTTTATTATGATGATGATGATTATGATTATTTCCTCTCTGGTCTCAAGTCAACCAGTGCGATGGCCTGGGAACTCCCTCAGCATTCTGTCCGCAAAAGCAGAGTGTGACAAGGTGTCAGCCCTGACAGATCAGTCCTGGAGACTGAGCAGACCTGAATTAATAAAGGTCACGATTGTCAACAGGAAGAGTGTCCCTTGGCATGTGAGGACTTGTTCCTAACCAGCATCTGAACAGCAAGCAGTGGATCCAGAGAAGAACCCCGAAGCACCTGGGCAAGCCAGGAATTTCCCAAGAGTCTTTGAAATAAGTACCTATGTACTTGCTATACTGGACTCCTCAAATAAACTATTTTTAATAAATTTAAATAAATTTACCCTCCCCTCCCCCCCAATTTCTTCCCTCTATCTTTAAATGCTCCCAAAGATCGCAGGCTTCAAAGGGACCTTTGGTGGGAAAGTGAAGGAACCTTGTGGTCATAGAATGCAGTCCCCACCCAGGTCTGCCTGTCAGAGGAACAGATCCTTGCAATTCCCCATCCTCCAACCTGCCTCTTTCTTCTCTCTTCCTGCAGCTTAGGATGTTTTCACAGCAATTTATAGAAGCAAAGTGCTTTTCCTCTGGACTGCGTAATTTGGCCATTGATCCTATCCTGTGTGCGCCATTATCTTATCGTTTTGTGTCACTTCCATCTCTTAAGCAAACTGCCTAAGAAGCTCACAGAGTGTATCTGTACTTCTCTTACCTCCTCTGGAGTGTGAACTGAGTCCACATCGGCACTCCATGCATGGGGTGGGGGTGGGGGTGGGGAAGGTGGGGGGGTCGGGGGGGGGCATAACAGTACTTTCCTTGATGAGCAGAGAAGTCCCAATTACTAGTATTTATATTTCAAAGGAAATTCAACATTTTTTTCAGCCCTTCAAATGTATTCTTCAGACTTGCAAGTGCGTCAGTGTTGTTTCAAAATAAATAAAAACATTTAGTACATATGCAGGAATGATGGAAATGTGCAGTGTAAGATTTTCTGGAAGATTTGGACTTGCTTACCTAGTTTTCTTTTTCTCATTAGGGCTATGTTCACCAGCTTTCCCGTCTCTTGCTTTTTTATTCAAAGAACATATCTAGATTCCCTTATAATGGGTAATTTATCTCCATGTTTCTAAATGTGATCATTCTTTGGGTTTGTGTGTGTGTGTGCATGCGTGTTGCCCTTCTGGCAACTATGTTGTGATGCTCAAACAATTTCCAAATTATTTGAACTGAAAATAAACATGACTATAAAGCCACTTAAATTTTGTTTTAAGCATGTTCACCCAGCCACATTTTAGCCCGCACACCCTCACACATTCCTTGAAAAACCCAGAAGTAACCAAATTCCTTCAACCCTCCAAAATGTCACTTTCTGGCATATAAATGACTATTATCCAGTTTTCTTCAGTGAGAAATAGTTTGAGAAGTCCAGTATAGCAAATACATTTTTCATCCTTTAACTCTTAGAGCAAAGTATACTAATTGGCAAGAGGCATAAACTTAAATATATTTGGAACGTGTTTGCCAGATGGGTTTAATACCAAGGACCTGCCCAACTTCTTTTTCATCTCTAGACTTTTACTCCCACGTGACAACATTCTGGTGAAAACAATTAGGCAATCTCCTTTTACCACATTTGGAGAGAATCATTATTTCTAAGACTAAACAGTCTAAAGTTGCCATTTCAGTGACTTTAAATAAAATTGCAATCCAAAAGCTTCTCTATGACTTTTTTTTTCATTTTAATGTATTAAGGTCTCAGGGGATGAAAATGTTAAAACATAGCATCTCCCCCAACTTTTTCTTTAAGCTTTTATCTTATAGGTAATCATTTTCTAAAATTAAATGGGTTAAGTGATTTTTAATGGCATCAATTGTACTTTCATAAGGCACTTTTTCTAAGTTGGTTTCAAATGGTTAAGTCACATAGTATTATTAGTAGCTAATTACTATGTGATCTGGTTTCAAAAAAGAAAAACGAGTAAATCTACTTTGTTATTTATAAAATCTCAAACTCATGTCCAGATATTTATAGAGCATTACAGTATTTACAGAATATAAAATCTTTATAACATAAAAAATTGGCACTTTCCATTGTAGTAGTAAAAAAATAAAAGATTTAAATTGGCAAGTATTAAAATTTTTCTTCAATAATCTTTTTTAATAAGATGTTTTTCTGATGAAAATAATATATTTCAATGAAAACAATACTGAAAATTTTGAGAAAAAATCACAAACTCATAATCCTATTAATGTCAACTTTATATAACCTTTTTATTTGTACTCATGAATGTGTGCATTTGTATATGTGCAAAATATTGAATTGCATTTTTGAAAATTAAAGATTGAAGATTGTCTTTTGTGAAGCCCATTTTGATATTTAATAATATATTCTATGTAATGTCCTTTGTCATCAAATCTTTAGTTAGGAAACAATTTTTTTGTGTTTGTGAAGCATTTGCTATTTTATTTTTAAAATAACATATTTGGGTATTTTTAGGTTGTGTCTATTTTGCTATTATAAATAAAGTTCTGACCTTTTTTCTATAAAATTGTGTCTCTATATATAGCTCTGCTTTTTGTAATCCTTAGATTTATTTCTTATAGATTAAATGTGAAGGTCTAAGTCATATACATTTTAATAGTTTTTTTTAGATATTGACATATAATACGGCGAAAGATTGATTCAGATCACACTGCCTCAGCAGTTTTTGATTCTTATCAGTTGCTTATGTTTATACCTTTTTCTTATGATCAATTTATATTTATACTTTTATGTCACATATTTCTTTTATGAATCATTGTATCCATTTTTCTGTTGAAATGTTTATTGCTTTCCTATTAAGGTATCATACTATTATCTCTTTAGGTAATTTTTGAGTATTTTTTTCTACTTTCATCATTTTGTTCCAGTTCACTTACTAATTTAAAAAAAAAAAGCTTTCTAAAAATGTGTGAGTTATTAGTATAAAGACTGCTCTTTAAATTTTTAAATATCAGTTCTACCTATTTGATTAGATGAAATGTATACATATATGTGTTGGTGCCATATCTAATTATACACACAAGAAATGGCTTTATTGATACAGCCATAGACATTTTCAATCTTCTTTTACTCCCTTCTTCCACTATTTTCTCCTACACTAACTAACACCCCCTCTGTTTTTTGGCCTTTGTTATCATGATTTCATACAAAAGCAAAAGAGAGGAAACAGAAAAATATGTTAATATCACATATTATCAGTGACCTCATATTATGATAGACATATTCATTATAAAATTGAATTTATAATACATCTGCTGACGTATTGAAAACAACAATCTTTAATGAACCCTGTTTAAGGTTCTTACTCTAATAAAAGGTAAAGGCAAGCAATTAATTTTAATATTAAAAATGCACCTCTCAATTAGCTTAATCCAAAACAATTATGAAATTAGAAGCAAGAAGTTTTACTAGTATTAACAAGGACATAAAATGATAAGAAAGATTGATTTATAGGGGTTAAAAATGAGAAAGAGAAGTATATACAGTTAATATGTAGAATTGAAATTGATACTAGTCATATAAAATTTAAAATAGTAATACAGAACTAATATATAATTGGATATTTGATTTCTAACTTTTCAGTTCACAAAAGAGATATTCAGTGTGTCAGTTATAAACCAAGCCTCAGAAGGAGGTAAATCTTCTAACAGATGAGACATCAAAAGATACAATAAAATTAGAACTGATCATTGTTAATCAATGTATTTTTACTTTCCCCTTTCTAATAATACTAGTATGATAACTGAGTATTATATTCACATAGATTATGATTACTGAGTTGTAAGACACTAAAAACTCTTCCACTTTCTCTTTTTATAAATAAGGACACTTTAGACACTACATATATGACTTGCTTAATATCACATTGCAAGTTAGTAAAACTCTTTTCTTTAACCACATATTTGGGGGGAAATGGCTTTTTAAGATAGAGCTCAATTGGTTATCCAATTTCAGGCAGATGTATCACTTTTGCAACTTGAACAGAAGTTTTCTTTATATATGTAATTTATAGAATTAATATTATATGTACTCTTTTTAGGAGCAATTAACATAATTACAACATAATAACAATATACATAATTTCCATAATTAATAGATTATTTATTAATTTAGGAAGAGATTTATTAGGTACCAATTCTGTGCCAGACTGTGATTTATTAAAAAATTAGTCATTGTGGGAGTGCATAGGCATTTAGAGAGTTGACTCAATGCAAACATATTTTCTTTTTTTTATGGTAGAAATATCTTTATTTATTTTCATGTTGGAAAATTGTGAACTGATTCTATATCATAATATTAGACAAAACGATACTTCAGTAATCCTAACTTTAGCATAATCACGGACAAGAAGGTACCCCAAAATCTATGTGACATTAACTAGCATTAGACACTTGAAACATAAGGAGTAGTGAGTGTGATATAACTGGATTTAAATGTAACTATTTTTAGTATGTATTATATTTCTCGCACTGTGTTAGGCATAATTATATAGGTTATTTCATTTAATTCTCAATCTTTTATATTCAGTGTTTAATTTTTTCTGTTGCTATTTTTCAATTTCTTTATTGATTAAGGTATTACATATGTGTCCTTATCCCATTTCCCCCGCAACTCCCCCGCTCATGCCCTCACCCCCCTGTTGTCTGTGTCCATTGGTTAGGCTTATATGCATGCATACACGTCCTTTGGTTGATCCCTCAACACAAACATATTTTCAATAAATTCATTTATTTTTGAAAGTTACCATATGTATTAGTTAGTATGGGTTCTCCAGAGAAACAGAACTAATAGATGACATTTGTTATAAGGAGTTGGCTCACACGATTATTGAGGTTGACAAGTCCAAAGATTCGCAGTTAGCAAGTTAGTAGTCCAGGAGAGCCAATAGTATGGTTCTAGTCCAACAGGGGAGCTGATGGTGTAGTTTCATTCTGGAGGTCAGTGTTCATGCAACCCCGGAAGAGCTGAAGTTTCAGTTCAACTGCAAAGACAGGAAAAACCCCAATGTCCCAGCCAGAGAGGAGGAGTTTCTTCTTGCTCATGGGAATGATAACCTTTTTGTTCTATTCAGACCTTCACCTGATTGGATGGGGCCAGTGATGGCGAACCTATGACATACATGTCAGAGGTGACACGCGAACTCATTTTTTTGGTTGATTTTTCTTTGTTTAATGGCATTTAAACATATAAAATAAATATCAAAAATATAAGTCTTTGTTTTACTATGGTTGCAAATATCAAAAAATTTCTATATGTGACATGGCACCAGAGTTAAGTTAGGGTTTTTCAAAATGCTGACATGCTGAGCTCAAAAGGTTCGCCATTACTGGATGGGACCCACCCACATTAGGGAACACAATCTGTTTTATTTTATGTATGTATGTATGTATGTATGTATGTATGTATTTTTGTTAAAATCTTCTAACAACATCCCCACAGACACACCCAAAATAATGTTTGAACAAATGTCAGCTCACCCCCATGGCCTGGTCAAGTTGACACATAAAATTCACCATCCTACCATGTTTTTCTCATTGTTTTTCCACCATAACTACAGGGGCTTACACCAAAGATGCTGTGTAAAGCCATAAGCAGGAGTTAGATGGTAAAGGCTTGTGAGGAGAAATATTAACCTCCTTTGAAACACTAAACTTGGTTCATCTGATTAATACATTACTATAATAATTGGTTAATAAATCACTGTAAAAAATAGGACAGTGATTAACAATAGACTGATGCACGAATGATTGATATAGGTAATACCAGTCAAGCTGATAGAACTGTTTGGGTTCTTAGGAAGCACGTATGAAGAGGGAGCAGTCTTAAAGACACTGCACTCTTGAAAAAAAATCAAATTAAGATGCCATAGAAGCCCTGGCCAGGTGGCTCAGTTGGTTGGTGTGTCCCGTACACCAACATGGACTGTGGTTTTGATCCCCAGTTGAGGCCCATACCGGAGACAACCGATCAATGATTCTCATCCGAAAGTTTCTCTCTCTCTCCCCCTTCCTCTATCTCTCTCTCTCTCTCTCTCTCTCTCTCTCTCTGAAATAAATAAAAACACATCTGAGGGCAGTGATGGCGAACCTTTTGAGCTCGGCGTGTCAGCATTTTGAAAAACCCTAACTTAACTCTGGTGCCGTGTCACATATAGAAATTTTTTGATATTTGCAACCATAGTAAAACAAAGATTTATATTTTTGATATTTATTTTATATATTTAAATGCAATTTAACAAAGAAAAAATCAACCAAAAAAATGAGTTCGCGTGTCACCTCTGACACGCGTGTCATAGGTTCGCCATCACGGTCCTAGGGTGAGGATTAAAAATAAATAAATAAAAAGAGACCACAGAAGAGACAGTTGTCTGAAGTATGCCACCAACCTTCAAATCTTTTAAAGCTGCTGTTCTCTATACTCTAAGTGAACATGTAAAAGGATATAAACCGAAGGTTCGGTTATGGAATGGGGCTATGACATTTTCAGTGAGAAAATACCTTTAACTAAATATTCTAGAAGGTTCGTAGGAAAATTTTAAATTTTTACCAAGAAACACACCCCTCTCTATCTTTTTCTGAAGATCTACATGAAATTCCTCTTTCTGTACCAGGTGACCTGAGGCAAATGTGTGACATAGTGTGTCTTCTTGAACCTTTAAGCCAGTTAGCATTGCATGTCTCCCTCTACCTTCATGCAGTCTATCCATCTGCATTCTCCTTTATCTTTTCCTGCTGCCACTACAGGTTGTCATGGAACTCATTTATACTTTTCTTATTCTAGATAAATGCTACCAGCTACCTGCCATTAGTAATAACTCATTAGACTTGACAGTGAAAATCTCTCCTACATGGCAAATGCTAGCTGATAGACTGTGTGCGGATGAATCCATTAGAATCTTCTCTCAGTCAGTGGGTGAAAGGGAATTAGGGAACAGGATAGCACCTAAGATCAGACCATTGTTAAACTCTCATTACTTTTTTATGGGCTCACCCAGCATGAAAATCATTCATTAGCAATGAACATATTTAATTGTTCCTTCCAGTTCATCCCTTTATACATTTTAAACAGATTATCCTGGCTGGCTATAAACCTGAAATCCAGAAGCAGATGCTGTCTCTAATTGAGGGATTCAGGTAGAGTACTTAACAAACAAACAAACTCACTTTTTTTGTTTTGTGTTTTATGTCAGCCTTTGATTATGTCTGGAGCATGATGAAATGGATACATGAATTAACACATTGCACTAGGATGCATTAATAAATTAATGGATGAGTAAGTAAAAATTATTCTTCAATGCTCATGTTTATTACTAAAAGAGGACAAAGAAAGGTGATGATACATGTTAAAAAGAGGAATGAGTAGTGATTGGTAAACAGAAGCTATTGTAGAAAGATAGAACTGGAACCTCAGGTTTCTACACTTATTTGAGGCATAGTGGATCAGCATGGTGTTGGTCACGCCTCATTTCTTCATTGTATAATTTTTTTTCTCATTTTTAAAATCTTTTTTTTGCATACCATTAAAATAAACAAAACTACTGAGAGAGCTGAGGATTTGTTTGCTGTTCTGCCATTCCACTCTATAGCCCAAAATGCCAACACTGAGGGTTTACAGTTAAACTCGAGGCCAGGTGCATGGATTCATGCACCGGTGGGGTCCCTCGGCCTGGCTTGTGGGGATCAGGCTGAAACCGGCTCTCCGACATCCCCCGAGGGGTCCCGGATTGCAAGAGGGTGGTTCTTGGGTGACACACCCTGGAATCGGGCTCCCTCCTCTCTCATTCCAGGTGTGTCACCCGAGAACCGCAACATGCCAAGTCACTGCCGCTCGACAGTTCCTGCATTGAGCATCTGCCCCCTGGTGGTCAGTCTGCATCATAGCTACTGGTCGGATGGTTGGATGGTTACTTAGGCTTTTATATATACAGATGCCTGTTCACAGGTACTTAGATTAGTTCTTTCTTATCCTTTCAGCATGGTTATGGTGTTCACCTGAAATATGTATGATTAGGCTCAGCCCTAGCTGATTTGGTTCAGTGCATGGAGTGTTGGCCTGTGGACCGAAGGGTCCCAGGTTTAATTCTGGTCAAGGGCATGTACCACACTTGCAGGCTCCTCCCCATCCCAGGCCCTGGTCACGGCTTGTGCAGGAGGCAACCAATCTATGTGTTTCTCCCACATCTATGTTTCTCTTTGTCATTCCACTCTCTCTAAAAATCAATAGAAAAATATCCTTGGGTGAAGATTAGAAAAGAAAGAAAGAAAGAAAGAAAGAAAGAAAGAAAGAAAGAAAGAAAGAAAGAAAGAAAGAAAGGAAGGAAGGAAGGAAGGAAGGAAGGAAGGAAGGAAGGAAGAAAGAAAGGAAGAAAGGTGATAAGGCTCATTTCTTTGTGTTTTGGCCATTTCCCCTTTCCCATTCTTATTGATTTAATTAATTTTTTAAAGAAATATGTAGATTAGTATCATGCTTAAAAAGTCAAACGTATACATAAATGTATGTGCAGAGAAATATCACTTTTTTCTTAGCCCTTTCAGTCCATTACTACACCTCAGCTATGCAGTAAAACTGATGTTTAGTGATTTATGCTTCCTGTGTTGCTTTTTTGTAAAGATAAGAAGATGTATATATATTTTCTTATTTTCTATTCTTTCTTATACTGTACCAGAGGCCCGGTGCATGAATTTATGGGGTCTCTTGGCCTGTCCTGCAGGATCAGGCTGAAACCGGCTCTCTCACATCCCTTGAGGGGTCATGATTACGAGAGGGCACAGTGCATGATTAGAGTCAAGGGACCCCACTGGTGCATGATTAGAACCAGGGAGTGAGGGAGGCGGGAGGTTGGCCAGCCGGAAAGGGACTGTGGGAGGGCTCCAGGGTATATCTGGCCTGTCTCACTCAGTCCCGGTCAGCTAGACCCTAGCAGCAAACTAACCTACTGGTCAGAACATCTGCCCCCTGGTGGTCAGTGAACATCATAGCAAACAATTGAACAACCTTAGCATATCCTATCTAATAATAGACAAACATGGTAATTAACCGTACCTCCGACACGCTTCCCATTGACTAATCAGGGCCATATGCAAATTAACTGCCAACCAAGATGGCAGCAGGCAGCCAGGCAGCTGAAGCGAACAGGAGGCTTGCTTGCTCCAGTGATGGAGTAAGCCAAGGTTCCCCGCCTACCACTGCTGGCCTCTGAGCTGCACTCTAAGAAACAATGTTGCAATTATAGAAGCTAAACAAATCCCAGAAACCTGCTTTCAGCCAGCCAGGCCTCAGAGCTGGAGTTGCAACAGTGTTTCAATTATAGAAGCCAAACAAACCCAGATACCTGCTTTCAGCAGCCGAGGTCTCAGAGCTGGAGCCGAGCCTCAGAGCTAAAGCCAGCTCTCAGTTCCAGTGAAAGCCATAGAAGGTAAATAAATCCCAGAATAAAAAAAAGAAAAGAAAAAAAGGAGAGGTTGGGAGCTTCAGTCACCCGCCAGCCTGAAAATGGCCCTCAGCCCCTCACCCAGACTGGCCAGGCACCCCAGTGGGGAACCCCACCCTGAAGGGGGTGTGACCAGCTGCAAACAGCCATCATCCCCTCATCCAGGCTGGCCAGGCACCCAAGCAGGACCCCCACCCTGATCTGGGACACCCTTCAGGGCAAACCAGCTGGCCCCCACCCGTGCACCAGGCCTCTATCCTATATAGTAAAAGGGTAATATGCAAACTGACCCTAACAGCAGAAGGACTGGGAATGACTGGTCACTATGACACACACTGACCACCAGGGGGCAGACGGTCAATACAGGAGCTGCCCTCTGGTGGTCAGGGTGCTCTCACATGGGAGGAGCTCTGCTCACCCACAAGCCAGGCTAATGGCTGCCAGTACAGCGGTGGTGGTGGGAGCCTCTCCTGCAGTTTAGGCCTGCTCCCCGCTGGCAAGTGGACATCCCCCAAGGGCTGCCGGGCTGCCAGAGGGATGTCTGATTGCCATCTTAGGCCCAATCCCCTGGGGAGCGGGCCTAAGCCAGCAGGTGGTCATCCCCTGAGGGGTCCCAGACTGCATGAGGGCACAGGCTGGGCTGAGGGACCCCCCCTTCCCCCAGAGTGCACAAGTTTTTGTGCACCGGGCCTCTAGTCATTAGCATATTACACTTTGATTGATTGAATGGATGACCAGACACTTAGCATATTAGGCTTTTACTTTATAGGATACTAGAGGCCCGTTGCACAAAGATTCGCATAATAGGCCTTCCTTCCCCTGGCTGCTGGCACCGGTTTTCCTCCTGAACCTGGGACTCAGGCCTTTGTTCTGGCTGCTTTGTTCCAGTCGCAGCAGCAAGGCTAGGCTTCTCTGCTCCAGCTACAGCGGAGAGGCCAGGCCTCTTCAGTCTTCAGTCGTCTTCAGTCTTCAGTCATCTTCAGTCTTCACTTCCCGCCTGCATATGCAAATTAACTGCCATCTTTGTTGGGTTAATTTGCATACTCATCCTGATTAGCTGGTGGGTGTAGCGAAGTGACACTAATTTGCATGTTTCTCTTTTATTAGTGTAGATAGCTTTATATGTATCTCCTTTTATACTTTGCTTTTTCACTTAGTTTGTCTTGTTAAGAGTCCTTCCTAATTTTTTTTTACAGAAGCATAGCACTCCATTAAATTCACATACTCTCTTATGCTTTGACACTTAGGTAGTTTCCAATATTTAGCAATGACAAATAATGCTGCAATGAGTAACCCCATTTATTTGCATATTACACATACATGTTTTTGGAAGAATATCTTCAGTGTAAACTTCTGGAAGATGGACTGCTGTATTGAAGGGTAAATGCACATAGATTTTGATAAAAATTTTCCATGTTCTCCTCCATAATGGTTGGATTATTTTGCTTTCCCACCAGCATTCTCCACAGCCTCGCCAACAGAGTGGATCATCAAGCTTTTGAATTTTTGCCAATCTAATGGTTTAGAAATGGTATAATGGCTTTAATTACACATCTTATCATGAGTAAAGAGAAATATAGTTTTGTATGTATAGAAGACATTTTTACATCTTTTTAATGAATTGTCTTTTTAGGAAAGCTCTTTGAAAATACAGAATATTGATTTAGGATTGCTTTCTTCCCAAATCATAAGCAATATAGACAGTAGGCAAGCATTTAACGAACCAGAAGTCATGAATAAGGACATCAACTGGACTGTGTTTCCACAGACACTCTGAGGAGATCCCACTCCTTATCACTTCCAGCTGCTGATGGTTGTGAGTGTCCCTGGGCGTGAGGCCACATCACTCTGATCTCTGTCTCCATCCACACACCCTCTTCCCTCCTCGCATGTCAGTCTCATGCCCCACTGCCTCTCTCTTGTAAGGATGTCTGTGGTGACGTTTAGGGCCCGCCTGGATAGTTCAGGATTCCCTCTCAATAATCTTAATTTTACTGTATACTTTGATATACAGGCGATACGTACAATTTTTCTATATAAAGTAGTACTCATAGTTTTCGGGATTAGCATGTGGACATATCTTGGGGAGAGCAACCCCTCAGCCCATGAACCCCAGGCTTGATGATTCAACTGGAGACGCCGTTCAGAAATGACGTCATCAAGACTGAACATGTGTTTGAGGCCCTTGGACTTATTGCTGTTGTTTTACACAGTTGATCTTAAACAAAAGCCTACCTTTAAATGTCATTGTAAAGGGCTTTCTCCTTTGTTTGGGGATCAGGTCAGACTATTGGTAAATATCATTGCCTTGTGTATTTTCATAATGCCTGTTCACCAAAAAGTTTTGCCAAGTGCTACATATTATGATTTAAACGAGATGTTATTAATCAGGTAGAAATTAACATTACAGTTTACACTGTATCCTATGGGCATTCAGGATAAATTGATGAATGATAGAATTTAGAGTTGGCAGAGAACTCAGAGGTAAACTAATGCAACCATTCATTTGACTTGATGCTTAAATAGTTTTTCCTACAAACACTTTGCTAAGAGGGCATTTAGCTTTGTTGGAATACCTCCAGCATCAGGAATCTCACTACCTTTCAAAAGACCCCATTTAATTTTAATGGCCCTGCATTAAGAAACCATCATCCTACATAAAACATCCAGTTAAATGTTTCTTTCCATACTTTGCAGACAGGTTATTTACCTTTCTAGTCATCTCTTTTCCAAGCTGAGAACCGAGGGTTTTCTTCAGTTCCTAAGAGGTCAGTGTTTTGAGTTACCATTTCAGATCTTTTCTCAACATATGGATATTGCCAATGTCACTAAGGTCTTACTAATATTGACTGCAGCCATCTGTGTTACTTTGTTAGTTGAAAGTGGGAAGAAACTATACCATCCAAGAGTGGGAAGGACCTGTGGGTCGTGGGCTTTATTTAGCTGATACTTCGGACCTGAAGGGTATGTGGAATTCCTTAAGATCTTGGGTTGTTTGTTTGTGTTTTGCTTAAGCCAAATAAGGGGTTTATATCATAAAGATTATAAAATTTTAGAATTGTTTCATGGAAGTAAAGTTTAGGAATGTAGTCAAGTTTCAAAAATTAACTAGAACAAAGATCTGGAGAGCTTTAAACAAACCCAGAAAATCTGTTCAATCAATTTTCTCTTTCTTTCGCTCAATATACATCTTATTTCTTATTTCCTCTACTTACTTCTGCACTTCCTTTATATATTTTCTCTTTCTCCAGACTGGCTTATGCAACACTAGCTACCTGTTTTATATGTTTTCTTTAAGATTTTCTCAGATCCACCAACTGTTCCCAGTTACAATTCCAAATCCCAGAAGAGATAAGCCATTCGCCCCAACTTAGCTCATGGCAGGCATTCTCCTGCCTCTAAGCCAGCGGTTCTCAACCTGTGGGTCGCGACCCCTTTGGCGGTCAAACGACCCTTTCACAGGGTTCGCCTAAGACCATCCTGCATATCAGATATTTACATTACGATTCATAACAGTAGCAACATTACAGTTATGAAGTAGCAACGAAAATAATTTTGTGGTTGGGTCACAACATGAGGAACTGTATTTAAAGGGCCAGAAGGTTGACAACCACTGCTAAGCAGTTGCAGCTGAGGTGCTGGGGGCTTGAAGTGATAGTATTCACACCTGTAGATCAGGAGCAGGCAATTCCAGGAGAAAGATGGCTCCAGACCAGGATTCCACGCTTCCAAATGTCCACAACAGGTAGGGGCAACTCTTAGTTTTCTGGAGTTTGAAAAAAACACAGTCAAATATTTTCTGTAGGAGGTAACTATGTTGTCGATGGAGGGTATAAAAGCAACAACTGGGTTACGTAAGACATACTAAGCTACTAAAAACATGAGAAGTGATGTTTAACTTTCCTTTCTTGTCTGGATCAGTTTAGAAAAAGATCCAGGGGAGACCAAGTATCCAGAAATAATGTGTGTATTAAATTTTGTGACTCTAGCTTGGTGAACTTGGGAAAAGAAAGGACCTCAAGCATGAATCTCTTAATGCTTTCCAAGTAGATTTGTGTTGTTGTCAATTATGTCACATTTATTATATTGCACTAAAATGTAGGTCTCTATGACATTGGCTATTAAGTTACATCTCAACCTACCTGCACGTAACCAGTATTCCTTTGCACAGGACTTGACATTTATCCTGATTGAATTCATGAGTTGGCTCGGCGTTCTACTCTAAAATGACTTTTCTGGATTCTGATTCAGTAATAAGATATAGTAGTTATCCCTTCAGCTTCATGTCAACTGAAAATATGATTGCATGCCAGGAGTGATGAGGTATTGAAAATAAGAAACTGTAGTAAAACAAGCATTTGGCAGGATCTTAGACATCGGGATGGTGCTTTTAATGATGCCATATCGTGTATGAATTTGGGTAAGCTATTTAATTGCAGTGTACCTTGTTGTATCTTTCATAGCAGGTGTAATAAACCATTTAGTAATTATACATTGAAATAGCACCTAAGAAACTGGGCAGCTGCTAAAAGTTCTGTATAAATTGGTAACATCATTGAACATCTCTGTGCAGGGATCAGGGAGTGCCAGATGGAATGAATTGCTACAGTTCTGGCCCTGGGGCAGCCTGATCTGAAGGGCCGGTTGAATTTTTCTCTGCAGCTTCCAGGGGATGTGAAGTTGCAGCTGTGGAGCACACCTTGGCTGGAATGGCAGTTTCTTCTGTCCCCAGCATCAAATGTATTTCAAGTGTCAGATGGTGCTTTAAGGCACTAGTCAGTACATGCATCAAGCCTGTTAGATGCCAGTTAAAGGAATTGCATCACTTTGATTCTGGGACAGCTCCGCTGATTGCAAGGTGGCATCTATACTGGACCCATGCTGTTTTAACTTATGGAGTAAACCTATGCCCTTCTCTAGATTATTTTAACAGCAGCCTTATTTCCCTTTTGGTAACCACCGGTCTTCCATCTCAGTCCATGTGGTTCAGTGGGGCCAATCCATTTTCCTAAAGGTGGACATGAGGTACGCACTTGACCAAAGATGGACCGGCCTCCACTGGCCACAGAAATGGAAGTCAGATATAAGCATGCAAATCAAATTAGTCCCATCAGAATTCTTCCCTAGAATGATAAAGACAAAAGCAATTGTCTCTTGGTCATTAGTTCTTTCATTAGATCCTCTACACCAGTGGTTCTCAACCTGTGGGTCACGACCCCTTTGGCGGTCGAATGACCCTTTCACAGGGGTCGCCTAAGACCATCAGAAAACACATATATAATTACATATTGTTTTTGTGATTAATCACTATGCTTTAATTATGTTCAATTTGTAACAATGAAAATACATCCTGCATATCAGATATTTACATTACGATTCATAACAGTAGCAAAATTAGTTATGGAGTAGCAATGAAAATAATTTTATGGTTGGGGGTCACCACAACATGAGGAACTGTATTAAAGGGTTGCAGCATTAGGAAGGTTGAGAACCACTGCTCTACACTGTCCTAGTTTCTGACCTTTCTAAGGACTAGCCATTCAACTTCTGCCTTAAAATCTATAAGCTACTTCACCCATTTGCAATACATGTTTGCTTAAGTATTGGTTTTGTTACTTGAAACTGAATAACTTAATTTGATATACACCATGATTTTTTTTTAAATGAAGAAATATGTGTTATGGAACCAAGAAATGCAACACCTGGATGGCCCACAGGACTCTTGCTAAGTCTACATCCCCATGAATTCTGTACTTTTCCCAGTTATGCCAGGAACTCCCAGTTTATGCCTGGCAACTCTCGAGGTTCCTCCCCAGGGTTCATCATATAAGGCAATCACCTTACCTTCTTTGTGTACTAGTACATCTACACCCTGCACACTTAGTATCAGCCCATTGCATGCTTTCTCTTGAGTTCTGGTTTACAAGTTCCTCTGTCTCAAGATTACTCGAAATGATTTGCATGATCCTTCTTTAGTCCCTGCTTCCTCTGACCAAATTATTCTCAAACTCAATATTAAAATAAAATTCTGATATTCTCTGTCCATGTATGACTGCTCCTAATGTTTTAGAGATATTTAGAATTTGTTAGAAGAGTTGACCAATGAAAAGTTTTTCTAATGTAACTCTAGCAAAAGTCTCCTTAGCACTACTTAGCCCTGTATGGCATTAAGTACATTAGTTATCTATTGCTGTATAACAAATTACCCTAAAACTCATTGACTCTGAAGCATACATGATCTCACAGTTTCTGTAGCTGTGGAATACGGACAGAGCTTAGCAGGTTCCTCTGCTTCATCGTCTCTCAAAGGCTACACTCAACCTGTCAGCGATGTCTTGGGTCTCATCTTCAGGCTCAACTGGTGAGGGATCTGATTTCAAACTCATTCATGTGGTTGTCAACATGACTCGGTTTCTCAAGGGATGTTGGACTGAAAGTTGAGTTCCTCATTGGCAGTTGGCTGGAGGCTGCCTTCAATTCCTTGACTTGTTGGCCTCCTCAAATGGCCGTGGGCTTCATCTGAATAGTCAAGCCAGAGGGCCAAAGAGAGAGTATAAACATGATGGAAATCACAGTCTTTTACAAGTTAATCTTGGCAGTGACATCACATCACATGTTGCATACTCTATAGGTTCGAAACAGGTCTCACAGCCTGGCCCACACTCACGAAGAGGGGACTTCACAAGGACACGATCACCAGGAGCCAGGTCACAGGTTGCTTTCCACCAGAAGGTGGACCATTTTTTGTTCACTGTTTGATGCCATACAGTAGCTTAATCGCCGCTCTTGACATTGTCCTCACTCATAATTCTGTGTTTTCTATAATAGCACCTCTATGCTTGTCAAGGGAAACTTCACATACATTTGTTGTTGAAGTAATTTCATTGTCACTTTTAGTTTCACAACAGTGTGTTCCTTTATTTTTATTTTTTATTTTTTTAAAAATATATTTTATTGATTTTTTATAGAGAGGAAGGGAGAGAGATAGAGAGTTAGAAACATCGATGAGAGAGAAACATTGATCACCGCCTCCTGCACACCCCCCACAGGGGATGTGCCTGCAACCAAGGTACATGCCCTTGACCGGAATCGAACCTGGGACCCTTTAGTCCGCAGGCCGACGCTCTATCCACTGAGCCAAACCGGCTACGGCCAGTGTATTCCTTTAAAACTTGGTCAGGATAGAATGTGCTGTAGACACACTAAGGAAAAGATTCCTGTGTGCCTACAGTGCAGTATTGTACAGGTTCCCCACGGACAATCAGCTGCTCAGTCATGGCCCCTTATCAGGGAAGATGTGAATGCAGTTAACTTGATGCTATTGATAGGTCAGTGACCCTAGGGGTCACACTTTTGCTAAGTTGAGTATCTTCTTACAAAAGAATATCCATGTTTGTGTTTCATAGCTAGTCTGTTCTTTCTTTATTGTCTTTTTTTAAGGATACTATTATATTAATATGCTAGTCCTCAAATACTCTTAAGTGTAATTTGTATGTGACTGATCGCAGAAAGTTGATAGTGTGTGTGTTTCCTGAATCATAGTCTGTCTTGGCATGCATAAATCTAAGAATTTTGTATTTTGGCATTTTTTACTTCTAATTACTCTCATAACTGTTATCAGCAGTGACCCAGTGTACAAATAAGTAATTTATATGTGCTGTGTTTCTATGATGATAAAAATGGAAGAAAAAGTGAATATTTGAATCAGTATTCAACTGAGTTATATATAGAATACAGATAATGAAAATAACTGTGATTTGGAAAGAGAATGGGCATTCTGATTAATTAAATTTCCTAGTTTAAAAAAAACAAAACACAAATATTAGAAGTCAGACAGAGGAGAGAGTAAATATTTTCTATTCTGTCTGAAATGTTCACACCATAGCATGTAAATTTTGATGCCAGAATATTGAAGGGGAATTGCTGACATGTATTGTATTTAGTGTTATTATTCATCCATACTTGCATTTATTAACTCATTGATAAACAGTTGTGGGATCTACACCCTGTGCTGGTGAATATGAATAACACATAGTGCTCACACTTGGAAAAGGTTCAGTTTATTTAGGTAAGCCAGATGTAGACAAATATTTATACTATTTTACATGAAATGGTGATAAGAAAGAATTGTAAATTACATTGAAGTTGTTTAGAGACCAAGTTCCCAAACTTTTATATTTCATTAATCAGAAACCAGGAAGTGCAGAACTGGGGGCCCCGAGGCTGCTATCAACAGAAACCTCACATGAGACAACTATCAGTGAAGTGTCACTCATTGAAATGCCAGAGAATCTCCATTGGTTCCAATGATGATTCTTTTTATGGCTTTGTCAGTGACTTCATAAAGTGCATAGGCATATGCTTCACCTGCATGGGCACACAGATACACACACACACATGCCCACACACATACACTGAGGGGAACACAGCTCCACAGAGTAAAACTTCAGAATATCTCAATCCAGCATCATTAGGAAGGTAGTGTCTGGACCGCAAATCACTGTATTGCATTTTGCTATCAATATGGTCAGATCACCTTCAAATGGACACCCGGGGGCCACTTCTGAATATGCTTGCAGTATGTGATATAAAAACATTTGACAAGCAGTTTAAATATTAATCCAATCTTACAAATGTTTTCATTTAAATTTTTAATGTTTTCATCAGATAACTTGTTTACTTTTTTTCACATTTTGAGGACACAAAAATAAGATAATATTTCTTTGCAAAATCCTGGTTATCAGGTTTAGTACCTTCTTAATAAAATATCAACCGCTTTGTTCTGGGATCCCTCAGTTCTAAAAAGATCAAGAATGTCTGAGAGTATAGTTAATCCAAGTGGTCAGCATTCTTGGTTACAATTGCCTCATATATGAAACGAAGAAATTCAATCTATCTGCTGGTTTATTCTGTTCTCTGCTGTCCTGCTTGTCATTCCTCCCAATGAGGCGTCCTGTAGAAAATCCAGATTGTCATAGTCTAAGGCCAATATAGAGGATGTGGGGGTGTCGTCTTAGTACCACTGCCCTCTCTAATGCTCATAGATTCTCAGGGTCAGAATCTCTCTCTCTCTCTCTCTCTCTCTCTCTCTCTCTCTCTCTCTTTCTCTCCTCCATTCCCCCCACTCCCCCCCCCGCCCCAAGTCACTCCAGTCTGAGCTCTGTTTGTAATAGCTCAAGCACATCTATAATAATAAAAGGGTAATATGCTAATTAGACCAGACAGCTGAATGACCTTCCAGACTTCATTCTGGACATCCTTCTGGGTGAAGCTATGGCGGTGGGAGGCCGAGGCAGAGGTGGTTAGGGGCATTGAGGCAGGCAGGTGAGTGGTTAGGGGCGATGATGCAGGCAGGCGAGCAGTTAGGGGCATCAGGCAGGAGGGCGAGCGGTTAGGGGTGATCAGGCAGACAGGCAGAGGTGGTTAGGGGCGATCAGGCAGGCAGGAGAGCAGTTAGGGGCGATGATGCAGGCAGGCGAGCAGTTAGGGGCATCAGGCAGGAGGGCGAGCGGTTAGGGGTGATCAGGCAGACAGGCAGAGGTGGTTAGGGGTGATCAGGCAGGCAGGCGAGCAGTTAGGGGCATCAGGCAGGCAGGTGAGCAGTTAGGAGCCAGAGGTCCTGGATTGCGAGAGGGTGCAGGCTGGTCTGAGGGACAACTCCCCCCTCCCCTGTGCATGAATTTCGTGCACCAGCCCTCTAGTATTCTTAGATTTCTTTCATCAGCATATGCACAGACCACAGATGATTAGAATTAGCTGTACTTGCTCACTGTTGCTGGACGAGCCTCCATCACGCCCTTCTGGAACATGGACTGCAAACTCACAGGCCCACAGTGATAACGTAGATGCACAAAGCCAGCCAGGTGGGGTCTGCGATGAACTAAAGAGCCTAGATTAAGCATGTCATACTCGTGTTAGCCTTTGAGTTTGACATGCTTGATTGTTGCTGCTGTGTGAGAATCCAAGTATGCCATGGCATTTTTCAAGAGGAAGCAGAAATCCTGATTTTTGTGTGAAATCATATGTCTTAAATGTTGACCGCCAACTTATATATTAAATTGCTCTATGGAAGTCAGCCAAACATATCTGTAATGCAAATATGACTAATACATTTTAAAAATCTGTAGCTGACTTCATATGGAGCCTACCCATTTGAGGGTGATCCTCAAAAATAAGTCAGTTTTTCTATTATTTTCCTCTTAGAGGTCTCCTTGACATTTACACAGATTGATTATACCTCCTCTCAACAATGTTAGCACCCCAATATGGGAGGCCATTGCCAAATGCTGTTATGTCCTTCTTTTAGAATAACATGGCATTTTACAGAACAGGTTTCTCTCGTTTTACTTATCAAAGGAACTGACAAATTCTACCACACAGAATGCTCCATTACAATAACGTCATTAGAAAATGTGTTAAACAATCAAACAAAATTAAACATAGTCATACATAAGGCAGCACAAAAATGTGCTAAAAACAGATGCCTGAGACATAGTTGCTAATAAAGATCATTAGATATACGTTACTAAAATGCAGTATGTCCTACAGTGCAATCCAGAAATAGATGGAGTTATTGCAAAATTAATTCCATATATATAATTTCCCTACTTTTAAATTTTGAAGTATTTCTTAGGGGGACAATTAGTAAATTTCAAAGCTAGTAGAGTCATTTTAGATTAAAAAGGAAAAATCTTTACTAGGTAGTAAAATTTCAACATAAATAATCATGCCTGCTAAACAAAAATAATTGTATGTAAAAGGAGGGGAGGGGAGTTGAATTAAAGCAGTAAATACTGTACTAGTACATAATACTGAATGGTAAGTTGAGAGTTCTTTTTTGATTCTGAGTCTGATAGTAACAGGTCATGTGGGTAGCACTGGCTTTCAAATAAAATTCGGAAGGTTATCTTTTTAAAAAAATATATATTTTATTGATTTTTTACAGAGAAGAAGGGAGAGGAATAGAGAGCTAAAAACATTGATGGGAGAGAAACATCAATCAGCTGCCTCCTGCACACCTCCTACTGGGGATGTGCTCGCAACCAAGTTACATGCCCTTGACCGGAATCGAACCAGGGACCTTTCAGTCCACAGGCCGACGCTCTATCCACTGAGCCAAACCGGTTAGGGCTGGAAGGTTATCTTGATGGTTCCTTCCATTTCTCAGTTTCTATGGTTTTATGAACCTCCCCCCACCATTTACGTTCTTATAAGTTTCTAAGACTTTTTGTCACTTCTTCCTCTTTCTTCTGCCATTGACTTTCTCCTTAGAATGGTTCAATTTCATATAGAGTATGTGAAAAACATTTAGGAAATTCCTTAAGAGTTATTGTCTAAAGACAAGTGAAAACTTGCCCTGGAGGTGCACTTTGAGTTGTAAAAGAAAATATAAATTACTTTTAAGAAACTACCCATCTCTAATTCTGAGAATCCTGATTTTATTAATCCCTCTCTTTATTTCATTTATTCATTCGGCAAATATTTACTGAGTGTCTACTATATTCAAACATTATGTTAAGTCCTTTTGAACAAAATTAGATCTGGACCCTTATAAATGAAATAGATATGGACCCTAATGAAAATTACAATATAATAAAAGAGACAGATATTAAACAAATAATCATCAATAATGGAGAAAAAAAATGTTATAAAGAGAAATATGTGATGTTAAAGGCATATAAAGGAGCCTTGACTTTAGTAACATAATTATGAAAGGACAGTTGAGTAGAAGTCCGGGAGATGAGTAGGTTGAGGTGGAAAGGAATAGAATTCTTGGTTAAGGAAACAGCATGTGCTAAGTCCCTCGGAAAGGAGGGAACAGAACAGGTATGGGCAACTGAAAGAAAACCAGTGAGACTAGAGCAGAAACAGCAAGAAAGAGAAAGTATGATTGGAAGTGCAGCAGTGAGGTTCTTTGTAGTACATTTAATATTATAGGATATGCTGTGATCACCAGGGAGAAAGAGAAATAGCTCAGTGTAGAGCTATTATGGAAACCAGGTGGTTCCTCTGGACGTTATAACTTAATTTAAAAATAAAGCAATAGAAACCACCAAATTTTCATATATCCACAACCCCTTTTTTGAGAATTGTTTTAAAGAGTATAAGATATATATCATTTCATTTCTCTATGTATTGGAATCCAACTGCCTTGACCGTTCACCGGGGAATATAATAAATCTGAACGGATGTCTAAGCCGACTTTGCCAAAACATGAAATTAGTCCTAATGGACATTATTCAGTTATTTACTTAGAGAGCAAAGATTCTACTTAACAAAATCCAAAATTTGTAATTTGTAAGTTAATTTTTTATCCATCAAAATTTTATCAATACACATTAACAAGTTTCTATGTAAACACACATGCTCAGGATGTTTAATGTAGCATTTTTAATAGCAAACACTGGAAATCACATGTTCATTAACAGAGATTAATTAGATTAAGTCTAGTCGCTTTGTATAATAGAACACAATTCAACTATTAAAATACGTTAAAATAAATGTGATAGACCTTAATATAGTAAAAGAATAATTGCCAAAAGATAAGTTATTTTAAAAAATTCAAAATGCAGAAATATCTATAGAGTGATCCATTAGGTCACACACAAGTCCCTGTATGTGTGCACACACACAGAAAGCTTTCAGTAAAATATCCGCATGGGCCGGCTTTGGCAATGAGAGGGTAGGGGTTTTCACATTATATTCAGCACCTCTTGAGAGTTATGCTGTTTTCTACTGTCAATAATATCTGCTTGATGTCATCATGAGTCATATTAAATGTCTTACCTTCATTT
This sequence comes from Myotis lucifugus, assembly GCF_000147115.1. Taxonomy (NCBI): domain Eukaryota; kingdom Metazoa; phylum Chordata; class Mammalia; order Chiroptera; family Vespertilionidae; genus Myotis; species Myotis lucifugus. Next base: position 1,010,309 of record NW_005871220.1, read on the forward strand.
TGTATTTAAAAGTGGTAACAAATTCTGTTTTAGGGCAACATATTGAATATTTTGATAAAATAATGCAATGTTTTCTTCCTCTATATAATTGTGTACATTCATATTTATTTTTATCTATAGTAATTAGGTGCTTATTAATTTATATCCTGCTTTAAACTGAGCTCTGGCAGAGGTTTGAGAATTTAGCATAGTGCCTTATGGGAATGGTAGATATTTAAGAAATGTTTGTTGGTTATATGATCCAAATTACACAAAAAGAGCATAGACTTCAAAATTAAATAGACATGGCTTTAAATTTTGATTTTTCTAATATTTAGCTTATAATAATGGGCATGTTACAAAATTACTGCATTTCTAGGAAAATAAAATTAAAATAATTTCTATCTTATGGAAGTTTAGTAATGATTACATGACACACTATTTTTTAAAAATAATGCCACTGTGATTGTCACATATTAAGTCTTCAAGAAAATTCAGATCCCTTCCTCACCTCCCTTTTTCTTCTCATCATTTATTAGGGTTCTATAAGCCAGAAAGTCTTCCTCGTAAACATTTAAACACTTCTATTTTTCATATCTAAGTAATTTACTATTGGAATGAAAAGTGAAATAGTAAAGGTATGTGGACAGAATGTAGAAATTTCCCTCCCATCCATAGGCAGTAGGGAGTTGGCTAAGGAAAATTAATTTTTAAAATATTTTAATCAAACATTTTTATCACTTATGCATATACATATACACTTAAGCAGAAAGAAAAATATATACAAACTTTGTTTCCAAAGGGGATCCAAGCAGAGGTAGGCAGTATGAGTAATTTGAGGAAGGATAATATATAATTCAATTATAGACCTGCAGGTCATTGCTGCTAAGCCGAAGGAATTATAGTCATTTCATTGCTACCATATTGTTCACTACTCTGTTCCTTAGCTGCAGGGTGGAGGGCACTGCATTTCCTGATATTTTGGTGGTGTTTGTGAAGGTGGGTGGTCAGTTTATCTTTGTTTCATTTTATTTTAAAATAATTTTTAAGAGATAGAGGAAGGGGGAGGGATAGAGAGATAGAAATATGAATGAGAGAGAGAGACATCTGTTGGCTGCCTCCTGCACGCCCCCTACTGAGAATTGAGCCCACAACCCAGGCATCTGCTCTGATGAGGGATCAAACCCGGGACCTCTTATTTTATGGGTTGATGTTCAACCATTAAGCCACACTGCCTGGTTGTTTCATTTGATTTTAAATTATTAATTGATTTTTAAGTTGGGTTCTGAATTTTAGCTTCAGCTACCAGCAAAGAGGGTGGGTTTTTTAAATGTAGAATTAAATCATGAGTTTAGATTAATAGCCTCTTTGTAATATTGCCATTGCTCATTGGACTAATTATAAAACTACAAGCCATAGGAAAGATATGAAAACACAGTTGCTCATGTACTTGGAATGTTGACATTTGGCATCCAGCTCCAAAATGCCTGTTTACATAGTAGCCATCTTCAATGTCCTTTCCAATCGGTTAGATATTATTTGTGACTTGAATATCTCGTCCTCTATACAGCACAGTAAACAAACAGCTGTTCACCTATGCATAATTACACACATTTCACAAGGATAGTAAGTGAATTCATTTACTCCTTTGCAGAAAGTTGTGCCACTACCTGTTACTGGTTTTGAGGAGGTCATCCGATGGTAATGAAGTTCAATGACATCTGAAGACTAGTTAGAAAAGTCTTACCCAGAATCACTTGCTATGTATTGAAATATGTTGGAAGCACAGATTGCATCATCATGAAATTTTCACACATGGAGGATTCCATTTGTTAACAGTCACACCAAGTGATATTGGCATTTGAAACTCCACCACAATATTAAACTCATTATCATGAGAATTGATATTATCTAGTACAGGATTTTTTTTTAACTAGCTCATTGTTGGTTGTGATTTTTATTAAAGTCATCTAATTTTGACTTTTGAGTTAAAAGGTTCACTTATTTTTAGATAGGTGTTCTGTGGAATCACAAATAATCATTTCAGTCAATACTGTTTCTGAGATCAGATCATGTGATACCTATGTATCTCAAGTTGTCTTCATGCAAGGTCACGGTTGAGAGGGACTAACTTGGAGTGCGGGTGAATTTCCCGCCAAAATATAAGATGGCTCTGTCTTTTGGTTTTGTTCCATCCACCAAAAGGGTGGATTACAAACAAATATTTGGTAATACGCAGTTACAATCGGCCCGAGTTTACACGTTTCCCGCACTCCACCGCAAATCTATATGAACCGAGTTTAAGACGGCTCCCGCGGAGTACGCGCAATTCACGCGAGCCGACTTAACTCGTTTCCCGCACTCCAAGTGTTAAATCCAGGAGAACACAAGTTTTTCAAAGAGGTGCGGTCCAGTAGGCTCAAGAGGTTGGGAACTGGCTTCACAATCAGAAAGAACCTGAGGTTTTCTCTTTCTTTTGCCTTTTCTCTCCTCTGTTTTTACTGGCATACAAGGTAAACATTGTTTGGTGAATGACATGCATACTTTGCTCTTTCTGAAAGCTGCTGAAACATATATACACTTTCTCTAACCAACAGCTTAAGCAAACCTCAGCAGGCAGTGGTAATTGTAGCTGACAATAGCAACCACATCTTCCTAGAGTGGCGGTGGAGAAACACTGAGATGATGTGGACGTGTCAAGTCTGTGATTTAGGCAGGGCGGTGTCACACATCTGCAAACAGCATTATTGGAACATCCCTTAAACAAATCCACATTGTTTATTGAGTATATTGGGGTGACATTGGTTCATAATAATAGGTTTCAAGTGTACAACTCAACAAAACGTCATCTGCACACTGCATCCTGCGCCCACCACCCCAAGCAAAGTCTCTTTCTATCCCTGTTCACCCTCTCTATTGCTCATCTCCAGCTAGCCCCCACCCCCTTTCCCTCTTGTTATCACCATACTGTTGTCTGTATCTATGTGATTATATTTGTTTTTTTTGCTTAATCCAATCATCATCTTTCATCCAGCCCCCCAACCCCCGTCACCTCTGACAACTGTTAGTCTGATCCATGTTTCCATGCTTCCTTTTCTATTTTGTTTGTCAGTTTATTTCGTTGATTAGATTCCATGTGTAAGTGCAGGCATATGGTATTTGTCTTTCTCTGACTGGCTTATTTCACTTAGCATAATAATCTCTAGGCCCTCCATGATGTTATAAAAGGTCATATTTTCATGTTTGTTTGCTTGGGGGGGGGGGTATTGTTTGTTTTTACAGCTGAGTATTGTCCCATTGTTGTAAATGCACCACACTAATGGGCACTTGGGCTGTTTCCAGATCTTAGCTATTGTAAATAACACTGCAATGAACATGGGGGTACATACATTCTTTCAAATTTGTGTTTCAGGTTCCTTCGAATATATTCTCAGAAGTTAGATCACTAGGTCATAGGCAGTTCCATTTTTAATATTTTGAAGAAACTTCATGTTTTTTTCTGTATTTTTATTTTATTTTATTTTTTAATTTTTTTATTAAGGTATTACATATGTGTCCTTACCCCCTCATTACCCCCAACCCCCTCTCATGCCCTCACCCTCCTGGTGTCTGTGTCCATTGGTTAGGCTTATATGCATGCTACGAGTCCTTTGGTTGATCTCTTCCCCTTCCCCCCACCCTCCCTACCTTCCCTCTGAGGTTTGACAGTCTGATTGATGCTTCTCTGTCTCTGGATCTGTTTTTGTTCACCGGTTTATGTTGTTCATTATATTCCATAAATGAGTGAGATAATGTGATATTTATCTTTCTCTGACTGGCTTTTTTTGCTTAGCATAATGCTCTCCAGCTCCATCCATACTGTTGCAATGGTAGGAGTTCCTTCCTTTTTTACAGCAGCGTAGTATTCCATTGTGTAGATGTACCACAGTTTTTTAATCTACTCATCTGTTGATGGGCACTTAAGCTGTTTCCAAATTTTAGCTATTGTAAATTGTGCTGCTATGAACACAGGGGTGCATATATTCTTTCTGATTGGTGTTTCTAGTTCTTGGGATATATTCCTAGAAGTGGGATCACTGGGTCAAATGGGAATTCCATTTTTAGTTTTTTGAGGAAACTCCATACTGTTCTTCACAGTGGCTGCACCAGTCTGCATTCCCACCAGCAGTGCAGGAGGGTTCCTTTTTCTCTACATCCTCGCCAGCACTTGTCATTTGTTGATTTGTTGATGATAGCCATTCTGACAGGTGTGAGATGGTACCGCATTGTCGTTTTGATTTGCATCTCTCAGATAATTAGTGACTTTGAGCATGTTTTCATATGTCTCTTGGCCTTCCTTCTGTCTTCTTTCAAAAAGTATCTATTTAGGTTCGTTGCTCATTTTTTTTATTGGGTTGTTTATCTTCCTTTTGTTAAGTTGTATGGGTTCCCTGTAAATGTTGGAGATTAAACCCTTATCGGTTATAACATTGGCAAATATGTTCTTTCATGCAGTGGGCTTTCTTGTTGTTTTGTCAATGGTTTCTTTTGCTGTGCAGAAGCTTTTTATTTTGATGTAATCCCATTTGTTTATTTTCTCTTTAGTTTCCATTGCCCTAGGAGCTGTATCAGTGAAGAAATTGCTTTGGCATATGTCTGAGATTTTGCTGCCTATGGATTCCTCTAATATTTTTATGGTTTCCCATCTTATGTTTAAGTCCTTTATCCATGTTGAGTTTATTTTTGTGTATGGTATAAGATGGTGGTCTAGTTTAATTTTTTGCATGTTTCTGTCCAATTTTCCCAACACCATTTATGCTCAATTAATATTCAACAAAGGAGGCATGAACATACAATGGAGTCAAGACAGTCTCTTCAATAAACTTCATATGTTTTTAACAGTGGCTGCAGCAGTCTGCATTCCCACCAACAGTGTACTTGGGTTCTCTTTTCTCCACATCCTTGTCAGCACTTCAAGGCCACATTTTAAAAGAATATAAAGTTAGCATAACATGTAGATTCTGGAAAAATTGTGTAATGTAACACACGTGTTTAAGTCTAGACTAAACTAAGAGTTAGTCTATCCGTGTTAGTGAGTGTGCTATGAGGTTCTGTATACAATCTTCTGAATTTCCATAGGGATTTCTGTACTTCTTTTTATTTCAGTATTGTCTTAATTGGATATCAAGTGATAGTAGCTGCCGGAAGTGTTCCTGTTTTATAATTTCTAATTTCAACATTAAAAAAGAACAAATGCCTCTGCAGAATTTTATCTGTTAAAATTGGCAAGTTTATGATTTTAAAAATAAGTGTTAATTTGCTTAAGCATTTCAAATTTTTACATATAAACTATTGAGATTAGTAAATACATGCTAATAATATGTACAAGAATCAGATACATATATATTCATTTTTGTGTGAGTACAATTTAATCTTTAATGAGCCACTTCCTTAAATTATAGTAACTAGACTCTATTAAATGTAAAGTTTAGTTTTTGCAATGTATAAGTGACTGGTCTCTCTCCCAGATGAAAAAAGAGGTTAGTATTTAGCAAATTTCATAGTTCAAGTGAAAGTTAGAAAACATAAAATAAATATAACTTTTTAAAGTTCAAAAACAATTAATGCACTTTTTAACCTTATGCTTTAGAAGTAATAAAAACAATAAAATATTAGGGTGGAGTCTGGAATAACTATGGAAAAGCCATAAGGTCAAGAATAGTATCTTAAAATACTAATCCGATCATGTCACTCCTCTACTTAACACCTTTCATGTTTTCTCATTATTCCTGCAAAAATATACCCAAACAAACAAAAACCTCCCTAATAGTCCAGTGCCCACTATAGTCCTTTTCCACTCTTTAGTTTCCCTCACACCAGATACCTGCTGCCACAGGACCTCTGCATATGCTATTGCCTGTAAGTCCCATTGTAATTGGTCCCTTGTGCTACTCTTATGCTTCATCACTCAGACTAAGTTAAATTTCTATTAAAACACACTCAGGGAACATCAATCTCTCTTTTATATTTCCTTCACAATGGTAAATTTTCTGTATATTTATGTGCTGATTTCATGCAGGGAGCTGCAAAAAAGAAAGTCACACACACACAACTGTAGAAATTTTTGTAATCATATTATCACAGATTTACAGAGTTTAGCAGTCTTATTTCTCAGTCATTCCTTATGATGACAAATTTGTGGAAGAGATGAGCCCACAAGAGAAAAGATTAATCACAAGAGAAAAGATTAATAATTATAAATATGACTCATGTTTGTGTAGAGCTTTATATTTTACTAAGCCCGTTCTAAGTCTTATTCTCACGAGGAATTTAGGAACATTATTTATTCAACAAACATTTCAAGCATTTGTTATGATGCTGTGTTCTAGGGATACAAATATAAAAATAAGCAGCAGTTTTTTTCTCCTACCTTCAGGAGAAAATTTGTTTTTTTTTCATTGAGCTAACATTGGTTAATAACACTGTAAGTTTTAGCTGTATAACATTATAATTTGATGTCTGTATACAGTATATAATTCTCACCGCAAGAGGCTACTTTCCATCCATCACCATATATTTGACCTCCTTTACCCATTTTGCCTCCCCCCACCACCCCCTTCCCCTCTGGTAACCACAAATCTGTTGTCTGTATCTATGTTTTGTTTCCTTTTTGTTTTATAATAAACATATGAGTAAAATTATGCTGTTTTGTTCCTTTTCTGTCTGACTTATTTCACTTAGCATAATACTCTCAAGATCCATCCGTGTTGTTACAAATGACAATATTTCATCTTGTTTTATGGCTGAGTAGTATCCCATAATATACATGCACTGCATCTTTACCTGTTCATCCCTTGATGGATGTTTAGGTTGTTTCCATATCTTGGCCATTGTAAATAAGGCTGTAATGAACATAGGGGTGCATATATCTTTCAAATTAGTTTTCATATTCTGCAGATAGATACCTAGTAGTGGAATTGCTGAACCATATGGTAGTTCTATTATCAATATTTTGAGGAACCTCCATACTGTTTTTCACAGTGACTGCACCAATTTACATTCCCATCAACAGTATACAAGGTTGCTCTTTTCTCTACATTCTCTCACACACTTGTTATTTCTTATCTTTTTTGATAATAGCCATTCTAACAAGTGTGAGGTGATATCGCATTTTAGTTTTGATTTGCATTTCTCTAATAATTAGTGATGTTGAGCATCTATTCATGTGCCTGTTGGCCATATGTATGTTTTCCTTGAGAAAATGTCTATTCAGATCCTTTGCCTATTTTTTGTTTGTTTGTTGTTGTTGTTGAGTTGTATGAGTTCTTTATATATTTTGAATATAAACCCCTTATCAAAAATACCATTTGCAAATACCTCCTCATATCTATTTAGTTACCTTTTTATTTTGCTGATGTGTGTGTGTGTGTGTGTGTGTGTGTGTGTGTGTGAATTTGACTCCAAAGGCAATGGAAAATAAAAGAAATGAGCCTTCCTTAAACTAAAAACCTTCTGCACAGCAAAGAATACCATCAACAAAGCAAAAAGGGAGATCCTTTCTGGGGAGGGGGGAGAAGATACATAATAACTAACTATGCAATGGAAGGCAGTCAGGGCTCTATTCAGTATAAGAAAAGATTGGTGTGTGAATGGGAACAGGACAGGGGTAATTCTGCCTGAAGTAGTTAAAGAAGCAGCAGGAGCACTGCAGGCAATAGAAACAACATGAATAAATGAACACCTGACAGTGTGTGGTTTGTGGTGCCCAGGACTCAGGTGTAGAGACATTGGTAGAAGACAGCATATCTCTCCCAATCTTGGTCTCTGCATTTCTCTGTTGGCTCCATCCTCAGCCGTGCTGCCCCGTCCTGGGGGCAAGCAATTTCAATCTCACATGTGGTCCTCACAACATTTCCAAGAAGCATCTCAAAATTGTGTCTCATGGGCTCCACTTGGGGGAATCAGCCACTTTTCTCAGGTTGGGCCGTGTTCTGCTTGGCCACATCTAATTACAAAGTGCCCGTCAAAAGTCAAACCTATATCCAAACCCCATCTTAAAGCAGTTGTTCTCAAACTTTAGCACACAGGAGCCTCCCCTAGAGGGCTTATTAACACAGGTGCTAGATCGCATTCCTCCCCATGCCCCCAGCGAATCTGATTCAGCAGGTCAGAGTTGTATTTGTGGTTTAGGTGATGCTGTCACTGCTGGTCCAGGGCCACACTTTGAAAACCACTGCCTTACAGAATTGGAAGGATGGTTTCCAACAAAAAATCTGAGTGCTGTTACCTGAAGATATGGGCTGGATTTCAGGCAGGCCGAAACCACAGATTTAAACTAAGACCGTCTGCGAAAATTGGAAACCCTATGATCATTGTTTCCAATTCAGCCCTTCCCCCTTCTTCTTGACCTTTTCTACTTCAGCTATTAGTAGCTTCATAGTTTTATTCTGCCTACATAAGGTTGCTCACCTTCAGGCACCAGGTCGTCACCATTCTGAATAAAAATATATATATATTCTTTCTTTGCTTTCCTCAGTAGAGCCTGACCCAAAGATCTGATGGTTGCATATTCATTAAAGATCACAAAACCGATCTAGATTTCTTAGGTTTAAGGCCATGTTTGCCTTTTATGCAACCGTGGACATGTCACTTAACATCTGTGTGCCTGAATTTCAACACATGTTGATGATAATAGTATAATAATGACTATTATAGGTCATTGTGAGGATTCAATGAGTTGATCGGTTAGCGCGCGGTACTTATAAAAGTACTGTATCAGCTCTTGTTAAAAAGTGTCCATTGCTGTGGCTATAAGTAATTACACTTGATAGATTTTGGAAGAAAAAGGGTCCTGAAACACTGGCAGGATTTAACCCCTTTCTTGGATAGTCAGTGTACTCACATATACATCATTAAAAGGTTTGACTAAGGATACAGAGATGGTTAATTCATGCTTCTTGTGCTCTTGCTGCTACTCCACAAGCCGTACTTCTTTTCAATACAGCATGAGTTCTCATGGAAAAACCATGAATTTTGGAATTACATGAAAATAGAATTTCATTTTTTTCATGTTCTAAACAAATAATTATAAGCAGATTAAGTACACTTTTGTAGCCCTGTTTCCTTATTTTCGTGAAATAAGATTAAAAATAGAAACCATAGAGGTTTTTTTTTGTGAGGCCTTAATGCAGAAAAGGCGTAGCCTGGGGAAACATCATTTTGTTGGCAAATGTTTAGGTTTTTTTTTTTCCCTTTAATTTCTCAAGTAAGGCTAGCATCTAAGCAGGACTCTTTGGCTGTTATGCCAACAAGATGATTAACAGAAGTCATAGATTATATGAACATGACGGGGAAAACGTTCTCCTACAATATGGCTTTCAGTGCCCTACCAAACACTTTGGTCCGTGACTATCACCTTCACTTATCTACAGAACTATTGAGTATAAGTGTTCACAGTTACTGTTTATGGAATTCTTTTCATGTTGCCCGACATGGTGTTGTGTCCTTGACGAGCAGTAATCCATGTATTTCTCATCCCAACACTAGGAAGTTCATACTACTGTTTGTCCAGTCTTTCAAGAAAGAATTTTATACCCATGAATGTCTTCAAAGTCTTTGTGTGAGTGAGCTTCTGTCTAAATTATTAGGACATTTGTGGCATGGAAGGGTTGGACAAAGGGCAGACTGTGAATAATAGACTTCAACTGAAATGAATGACATGTTGTCTTAAAAATGAATTGAATTATAGCTTTTAGTATTGGCTTCACATATATATCCAGACATCTCTTCACAAGAAGGTATTTTTAAAAAGCTAGAATCCTTGAGACTGTGATATCAGGACACCTCTCCTTTATGGCACATTTTCTTTTATATATCGGCCTGTGTCTGGCATGGAATATTGGACTATGCTTGTTCAGGGAACATGCTCTGTTGTTTTCTTGCCTTTGGCTTTGTAGGAAATGTTTTATCTTCTCTCTAAATGCCTTTTTATCTTCTTCATTTGCCTAAATCTGCTAGATTCTTCAGACCAGCTCAATTGCTTTTTTTTATGAAGCCTGCCAAGGTTATATGGCGTGATTCACTGCTCTTGGAGTTGTAATTTGCCAAATGTCTTCAAAATGTTTATTTTGTAATTGATAGCTATATAAATTTGAAAAGTAAAGATAAGCAAAATTAATAAATGCAATCACCTGTAATTTCACCAGTAAAAAGGAAGGTGTGCTTGCATTTGTATACATGTGTATGGGTAAATAAATATAAGTTTATATATGTGTGTGTTTGAAAATTATAAAAGATTTATTTTCCTGCACCTTGCTCATTTACTGAACATTATACTATAAAGTAAAATGTTAAAATATGACTAATATCTCTTCAGTTGTACATTTACACTAGTCTTACTACTCAGGTAAAAGTTTTATATAAGGCATTCCAAACTAATGGATAAATAGCAAGACATGATTATTTTTCTGTCCATTTATTTTGTATAGGATCTTGAGAAAATTACTTATCCTGTTACTTTTGCGTGTGTGTGTGTAAAAAGTGTTTAACTTAAAGGGTTATTTTAATATTTGAATGAAGTAATGCAAATAAGATAGGTCATATAATGCCAGGAATATAATGAATATTCAAAAACATTAATTAGTTGTATTTGCATTACATTTATTTATTTACTAGTGGCCTGGTGCACAAAACTCCTGCACCCGGGGGCGGGGGGGGGGGCGGTTGTCCCTCAGCCCAGCCTGCACCCTCTCCAATCTGGGATCCCTCTCACAATCCAGGACTGCTGGCTCCTAACTGCTAACCTGCCTTCCTGCCTGATTGACCCTAACCACTCTGCCTGCTGGCCTGCTCGCCCCCAACTGCCCCCCACTGATGGCCTGCTTACCCCCAACTGCCCCCCCGCCAGCCTGCTCACCCCCAACAGTACCCCCCACTGGCCTGAACACCCACAACTTTGTCCCATCTTGGCCTGATCACCCACAACTGCCCTTCCCTCTTGGTCCTTAACTGCCTCTACCTTGGCCCCGCCACAATGGCTTTGTCCAGAAGAACATTCCAGAAGGTCTCCTAGTCTAATTAGCATATTACCCTTTTATTAGTATAGATAGAGGCCTGGTGCACAGTGGGGTCCAGCTGATTTGCCCTGAAGGCTGTCCCGGATCAGGGTGGGGATTCCCTTGGAGGGTGGGGCGGCCTGGAGAGGAGCCTGTGGTGGTTTGCAGGCTGGCCACACCCCATTGGGGTGGGGGGTCCCCCTTGGGGACAGTGCCGGCCTGGGCGAGGGGCTGGGGCAGTTGTCAGGCCAGCCACGCCCCCATAGGGTGAGGGTCCCAGCTGGGGGTACGTGGCCAGCCTGGGTGAGGGGCTGAGGACTGTTTTCAGGCTGGCCACACCCCCTTCAGGGTGGAGGTCCCCACTGGGGTGCCTGGCCAGCCTGAGTAAGGGGCTGAGGGCCATTTTCAGGCTGGCCACACCCCTTTCAGGGTGGGGGTTCCCACTGGGGTGCCTGGCCAGCCTGGGTGAGGGGCTGATGGCTCTTTGCAGGCTGGCCATCCCCCCCAGCGGGTACCCTCACCTCGATGGGGGCATGACCTGCCTGGGTGAGGGGCTGAGGGCCATTTTCAGGCCCCTCCCACTGCGGCAGGCCTGGGTGACCCAAGCTTCCCGCGCACTCAGGCTGCTCCTTCAGCTGCTGGCCAGGGCAGGCGGGAAACTTAGGTCGCCCCCAAAGATGGAGGACGCCAAGCTTCCTCCATCTCCGGGGGCGACCCAAGCCTCCCCCTTGCTCTGGCCAGCTCCGTGGCCACCGCCCACAGGCCCCTCTTTTGGTGGCCGGCCCAGGCAGTGGGAAGCTTGGCTTCCTCCGACACTGGGGGCGACCCAAGCCTCCCACTCACTCCAGCTGGCTCCGTGGCTGGCCATCTTTGTCCCGCTAATTTGCATATCCCCTCCTGATTGGCTGTGGAGTGTCGTGGAGGTACAGTCAATTTACATATTTGTCTATTATTAGTGTAGATTTTATTTATTTATTTATTCAACATATGCCAGATATGTATCCAGAAATATGCTGGGTCTAACTTCTAGGAGCTTAAAGTCTATTTAAAGCATTTTCACTAAATAAAAGTACTTCCATAATTAACAGCAGGATAGAAGGAATAAGCATGTGGCAAATTAGAACAGCCAAGCCTTTGGTCTTAAAAATGAAGTAGTGATACAAAAAAAAATTGCAGAGGACAAATTTTTTATCTTGGAGGAGATTCCATAATGAGTTATTCTAACCTGTAACATCAGGCATTTTCTTTTATCTTTCAGATTATAGTAAAACAAAACAAAACAAAAAACAACAAAAACCAAAATAGCCCTGTCATGTCCCGCCACTGTCACTCAATTCCTGGAACTGGATTAACCACGAGAAAACCAATTCAAGTAACGCGAGACTCGGCAGCTGTCAGGCAGGGTTAGTCTCCTTGTATATCTTGTTGCCAAGGAAAGCAGCCTATAGCTTCCTCTTTTTTTTCTCTTCAGGACATGGGTAAATTCCTGCCTCATCCATACAAAACCTTCAGACCTCTGAGAGGCCAGAGGGTACAGATTGAAATTCATGCCTAACAGAAACAGCTCCCGCAGTCCTCGCCACACTCCCGTACACAGTATTCAAAAGAGGACCCCAAGGACTTAGCTCTTGTTTCTGCTCTGCATTTGAACTGGGTTCATGTACAGGCACAGAGCAGCTAGTGTTTTACAAAGGGCAGGGGTGGGTACATTGAAAGCACTCATCATTATCTGACGTCCCTATGTTTGTGTCTGATCCACTCTTTTACCTTAAGCCTTTGTTGTCAGGTTGGGAACACAGTTGAATTCTGTTAAACAGTGTGTTAGTGCGTGTGTGTGTCAGGGGGAGTGTGTGTATAAACAACCGTGTGTGTGTGTGTGTGTGTGTGTGTGTGTGTGTGTGTGTGTTTCCCAAAGACAGAAAGACGAAAAGAGACTATTAAAAGCAATTGGTGGGTTACTATGCCCATCTGGGTCTTTATTGACTGTGCACCACTAGCTGATTGGACTAGAAACACCTGTTGTTTTCCCTGCAGAGCCATTGGGGAGAGAAGGTGTGCAGCCAGAGCTTAGCGATTTGAACATGTGGCTGCTGCAGGAGCCTTGGTAAGTTGTAGCAGAGCAAGAGAGTAAACACTGGAGTATGCGTCCTTTGTCACTCTGCTAGGCTGGGGGAAATTTTGGCCCACGCTTCCTTGCATTTGGTACTATAGACTATTTTAATAATGTTTACACGCTGGTTCTGCTCCCCATCTCAACAAGCTGTTAAGAGAAGCCACATTTAAACAAGCATCCGCGCATCTTTTGCTGCTTCTTGTGAGAGGGTAGCAGGCTGTTCCCCAGAATAGTCTGTAAAAGATCTTTTCCAAATAAACGGCTTTAATGCTAAGCAAAATGCCACATATGTAAAATAGGTAAGGCCAAATTATGTAAAATGCTTTTTTTAAAGATGAGGGAAAAGGACTTAGTATGAAATAAATCTGTCAGCATGGGGAGTTCCAGAAATAGTTGTAAAGGTAGTTTGAGCTGCTTAAGACTGCAATTACTATTTACTTCTTCAAATTAGCTCCATTATCTTATGAATTAATCTTAAGGATAATTTATTTGACCTCCAGGGGCTTGTGGCCATATCATGAATAGATGTTTAAAAAGCCTGCTGAAAGTCTTTTAAAACCCAATTTAATCTTTGTATCAAACACTTTTACTTATTGCTTATTCCCATCTAAACACCCCCACATTCCAAATTTCTCAAGGAAGAATTTTTCTACATTAGTGTTAATGGATTGGCACAGGAAGATACATATTATTCACCCTGAGTTATAGGTATCAAGAGAAACAACAAAGTCATGCACTTTGTTCTTAGTAAGCTTACTTAATCTCTCAGACGTGTAAAGAGGAAAACAATATGAACCAAGCCATCGTTTAATTAAAATCATAAAGTGAATACTGAAATAGGAAAGACCTTTAAATAGTATCTGGACTAGACTTTTCTTTTTTCTAATTGAGGAAAAATAGGTTCAGAATGCTAAAACAACTGGCAGGTGCAAACACTCCAAACAACAATCAGGCCTTCATATTTCCAATTTCATTTGATTGTTTTGGCTCTTATTGCCTGTTCATAAAGAATCAATTGAGCCAACTCTTAAAAACTCAGATGCCTTAGATTTCCCCTGAGAAGATCTATATTGATAGTTGTGGAGTGGGACTTAAGAATCATCGTTTTTGACAAACGTTCTGGGAAATGATTGTGACACAAACACTATAGAAAACCCTGCACCATATGATTTTGTCCTTAAAGATCAAATATCACTGCTTTATCATTTAAGCCTGTATGGTAATTTCTAAACCATATTATTGCAAATTTATTTTCAAATTGTCTATGTTCTATATTGAGACTTTGGGGGAAGCTTTTCATTTAGACCTGCATGATATCCACTGATAAGTCAATTTTCCTGGAATCTGCTTTTATATCTATGGGGTTTAAACATCTATTTTCTGTAATATTGCCGTTTCCTAAAAAACTATCTAGGACTTTTCACCATTCAATCCACATCCTATTTAGTAAGATAATAAATTTCAAAGTGCACTGAAGCCACACCTACTGAAATGGGCTCTAGGAGCTGATGTTAGGCAGCAATCAGAACACTTGGCAACTGAATAGACTGCTATGCTTGCCTTGCACGTGTTTCCTAGAAATAATGCAAATTGTGCATCCATAAGACTTTCGCACCCCCCCCCCAAATAAATAAATAAATAAATAAATAAATAATCACTTCTTCACAAAAAACACAAGTTAAAGAATCGTCGAGTGCTGTCCATGGTGCTAATAGTAAACCTTACTGGGAATGGCTTTTAAAGAGCCAGCTTGTGAAGAGCATTTAACAGACGCTGCTTTTAATCCCTATCATTTCGGCAGTGCCAAGAATATCCAGGCAAGCAATTGGACGCCCATGGAGTTCTCCCCTAAGCCAAGTGAAAGAAGGGTACCTGCAATTATTTAAATAGACATGTTTGACTCTCAGGTAATTTATATGGAAAATAATGGCCCATGCACAAGAGTTGAGTTATTCTTTAAAAAGACAGACTTAGCCTGTAAGCTAACATAGTTTAGTGATTTCAGGGACTGCGTGCTCAACCTCTCGTGTGAATTGTGCTTTCATACCATCTCATTTGACAATTAAAATGGAAAACCGTGGGAAAAGCCATTGTTTGTTTTTCTATAGTGCCATCAATGTGCAGGGCACTGAACAATAGTCAGGGCATGGCAGACAAAGGCTCTGCCCCTTGGAGCTTACAATTGAGCAGCGTGATACAATGCAGAACAATACAATTCAGAACAAGCATGTGGTGATTAACAACCTTTCCATGTGGCATTCTTTGCAGAATAGGTGCTATTTTCTATATAAGTCAGTGGGTGGAGGAGGGAGGGAGGCAGATGTACATAAATTGACAGAAGGGGACTTTTACAGAAGACACAAACCAGCCTTGGGTGAATAGACCAAGGAGGAATGCAGATTAGGAGAATGGTATGATCAGTAGTTAAAGAGTTCAGGGCAGGCTCTCTCTCTGCAGTGAATGGGGACCTGGGGAGCTCCTGGAAATAACAGGGATGGATGGCCTCATCATAAAGAAGAAAGTAGGAGCTAAGGTGTTTAATGAAGAGTTCCTTTCTAGTATTTCAGGAAACGAAATTGGTTTGAAAGCATCCATGGAGGGCAGACAGGGACAAGATTGTGTTGTGTGCTCTACAAAATTTGAAATTTTACTTGAGAAACACAAAATTCCAGCAGGTATTTCACAAATGAATTCTAAGTTGGTTATGGAAGAAGAAGCAGTGTGGTTTAGCTAGAATTGTATGTTGAGACATCGTGAATCCAGAGCGATGACTACGCGAATTCAAACATATTTGGAACCTAAATCTAGTATTCTGTGTGGTGTCTATAGTGTGAACAACGTTTCAGTAGGAGCAACTATTGGAAGCAACTTGATGTTTATTTTACTCTGTTAATGATGGCTAATATGTCTTGAGTGCCTACTACAGCAAGGCACAATTCTCAGCACTGCTTATATTACCTCCTTCATTCCTCACAGCTGCCCTGTGAGGTAGGTAATAGAAGTATTATAAACCCTATTCCACAGATGAGTAAATTGAGGGAAACAGAGACTAAGTAACTTCCCAAGAACAGAGAGTCTTGCTTCAAACTCTCTACTCTAACCACAAAGCCACAAATTTCTATCCAAGTCCAGGTTTCCATTCTCAAGGGAAAACACAACCTTGATGGAATTCTCCTGTATTTTTTGGAATGTTACAGGACACTAATTCATTTGTGCTTGTATAATTCTATATACATATGGGATTATGCATATATATTCTTCCTATAGTCTTTCTATTCTGCTTAAATTTACTATGTGAATTGATGAATTAGTATAATAAATAAGGCAGCATTGTTTGTGTCAAATACAATAGATTTAACATCTAGAAATCTGGATAAAATATTAAGAAATAAGAAAGAACACCATGAATCCACCCAGATCCTCTGAAAGAATAATATAAAATTGGGAAATAAAACATGTAATAGATTAAAGTTTGAATCCAAGAAAAATATTAGCAAATAGCTTTTCCTTTATTTGCTTCATTGCGGAAGGCCCCAGAGTGCCTTATGGCAGCCTGTTTTCTACATATTACATCCAAATAGATTATAGGTAAATGCAGAATTCAAATAGCTTTCCTATTGTTTATCCCAGGTGTAGTAATTTTGCTATGCAGGGTTCCCTGCATATTTACAAATATTTTTCAGGGGTTCCCTAACCTTGCTTTCTCTTTTTTGTGTCTGTTTGTGTCACACTTAAGCAATCTCTTTATCCCAGGAGCCTTTAAGGATTCTTAAATGTGAATTATCTCAGGTAACAGTTTGCTTTAAAATACAGTAGGCCCTAGAGCACCTTGGTCTTCAGATAGGCAGGCATAAAAATCAACTGCCATAGGAAACCTCTGCTGAGAATTATTATGACGATCCCAAAGGATTGGAGACCACTGGTTTAAGAACACGAGAGCTGAATACCAAAGATATATAAGTAGCTTATTTTCTCATTAAGTGTAAGCTTGCATGATATCTGTGTTCCTTGAGCTTGAATAACAATTTTTCTTCAAGTCTTCTCAACCCCAAACAAGTGGTTCACCAAATAAACAAACGGGAAAGGAGAACACAATAAATTTTGCAAGTGCTGTATTTACACAATCATGTCTAAACTCCTAAAATGATTTTAAGCACATATGCACATACTTAACTGTAATAATGTAGGCTGGAGTTAGTACAGGGGAAAAATATAAACATCATCTAAGGTATCAAAAGCCTTTAATGTTTTGCTTCAATTGACACGGACTCAAATATTCGAGGCCTAGGATAATTTAACCTCTTTCATAAGCACAACTAGCAAATTTCAGTTTTACTCCATCTGACTCTTCTTGTTTTTCCATCTTCTTTACAAGTTCCTTCTCCTATCATAAAAAGGTTGTCAGATTGTTCCTAAAGTAAAGAGTAACAACAAAACTACCATGTTTCATTTCAAAGAAGTGTAGGGTCTTTCTCCCTCCAAAGCTGTTTCAAAAGAATCCCTTTAGTCTCTGAAATAGGTGTCAGTTGAACCACTCCACTGACATCTTTTTCAAATATAATTGACTAGAGGCCCAGTGCACGAATTTGTGCACGGGTGGGGTCCCAAGGGGTCGGTGGACCAATTGACCTTCCGGGTGGGCAGTGGGATGCCCTTGCCAGCCAGGGATCCTGATCCATCCGGCTGACATTCATGCCAGTTGTCAGGAGCCACCTGGTGGCCGCTTTTATATTGTTTCTTCCTTGTGGAGTGTCTAGGGAGGGGAAGCGGCCATGGTGCCTGAGGCTGACTTCCAGGAGGCCAGCAGTAATGTCGTATCATGCTGGCAGCACTGGTCCATCAGTGTTCCATCTCTGGCCTGTTCTCCGGATATTGGACCTGCAGGACTATTGAGGGAGTGAGTGGCTGCTGCCAGGCTAGCGGGCCACCAGGACGGATCTCAGCTGAGCGGCATTCCTGCTGTGGGAGCAACTGACCACCAGGGGGAAGCTCCTGCGTCAAGTGTCTGCCCCCTGGTGGTCAGTGCACATCATAGCAACCAGTCATTCTGGTCGTTCGGTTGTTTGATTACTTAGGCTTTTATATATATAGATTCCTGTTTTACCTTTTATTTTTTTCCTAAATTGAGATCTAATTTATATTCAGTGAAAAAGCAGAGTTCCTGAATATTTTTGAAAATGTGTACACTAAATAAATGATATACTTACATAGATAGAGTGCATGTGCATCATTCCAGACCATTCCCTCATGCCAACTTGTAGGTATGGTGAAAGAAATGCCGATATGGATGAGGAGTGGACAATGCATTCTACTTCATGATAGATTATTTTTTTCCCTTATTGTAGACCTAAAATTAATGGAATCCTACAGTGTGTACCTTTTGTATCTGGCTTCATGTATTCAGTCTAATATTTTGGAGTTTTGTCAAAGTTGTCATGTGTAGCAGAAGTTCATTCTATTTCTCTCTTAGGTGTTTTCCATTAACTGAACATATCTCAGTTTCTTAATCCATTCTCTTGTTTGTGTATATTTGCATTGTTTCTGATTTGGGGCCATTATGAGTAAAGCTGTTATGTGTATGCACATGTCCCCTTGAGAACATGTTTTCATTTCTCTTGGGTGAAAGCCTAAGAATAGGATTGCTGAAACATAGGGTAGATGATTGTTTAACTTTATGAGAAGCTTCCAAACAGTTTTCCAAAGTAGATTACCATTTTGCATTCCCACCAGCAATGAGGAAAAGTTCCGGTTATTCCATATATTTACCAACATTTGAAGTTTCAGTCTTTCCAATTTTGGCCATTTTAGCACATAGGCACAATATCTTCTTATGATTTTAATTAGAGGCCCGATGCACGGAATTCGTGCAAGGGGCTCAGCCCCCGGCCATCGCTGTGGTGGGGGGCCTCTGCCTCTGCCTCTGCCTTAACCCCAGCCCGCAGCGGCTTGGTCCAGAAGGACATGCGGTCTAATTAGCATATTACCCTCTTATTATCATAGATTAGCATTTCTTAATGACTAAGGACGTTGAGCACTTTATCTTGCTTTTAGTGTTCAATTGTGAAGTGCCCAAGTATTTTGCTCATTTTTGAGTTGGCTTATATTATTATAATTTAGTAGCAGAAAACCCCTATATCATACCATACACAGAAATTAATTCAAAATAGAATATGAAATGAAAGATAAAAGTTACCCAAACTGCAAACTATTAAGTAAATGTAAGGCCCTAACTGGTTTGGCTCAGTAGATAGAGCGTTGGCCTAAAGACTGTAGGGTCCCGGGTTCAGTTGTGGTCAAGGGCACATGCCCAGATTATGGGCTCAATCCTTCATCATTGATGTTTCTATCTTGCTCTCCCTCTCCCTTCCTCTCTGAAATCAACAAACATATACTTAAAAATAAATAAATAAAAGAAAACATAGTAAAATACCTTTACCACAGAGGCAGTGATTTCTTAGATGGGACAGAGAGAGCACTGCCCATATAATAAAATATTGCTATATTAGATTTCATGAAAATTAAAAACCTCTGCTCATCAATAGCCACCACTAAGAAAATGCATAGTCAAACCACAGAGAAAATATTCACAATGCACAATGTTATAGGAAGGTAACTAAATGTTTTTAAATTATTAACTATATGAACTTTTAATGTCTGTCTTTTATGGGTTATTTTTTTCCCCACATCATTTGGCCCTGTTTGAGCGCCCACTTCTTGAAAATTGATTCCTATTAGTTGTTATTTTCCTCATTTTTTAATTCTCTCCAACTCATCTATTTGAATCATTTTTGTTGCTTTTCTGACGTGTTACCCAGGCCATCTCCCTGGCTGTGTACTCTTTTCAATCTAACTTTTCCCTGGGTGGTTCCAAGTCTTGCCACTGACAGTGTGACCTGTCAGGCAGCAGCATCAGGGCCTTTAATCTCTTTAGGCTTCTAGAACCATCAGCCAGACCCACTGACACACATCTGCATTTTAACGACGGCCCAGGAGATTCCTATGTATACCCTTTACAGCTAGAGAAGAAGTAGCCTTAGAACTTACACATCCAGATTCTATCGTCTTCTCGGCTGATGGTTCTTATGTATTTAGTACATGCCATTCGAATGTGGTCCAGATTTATAGCTCAGCGTGCCGAGTGTCTCCAGATGGCAGATACTGAAGTAGGTATGTAAAACACAATATGTTCCAAAACAAACTCATTATTTTTCTCTTCCATATCTCGGTTAGAGAAGAGGTGAAGTCAAACAATGTTTATCTCATAATATTAATGACTAAAACATTTTTTTTGCCTTTAGAATATTTTTTTATTTTTAAGTTAATTTTCTTTTTAAAATTTTTTCTTTATTGATTAAGGTGTTACATATGTATCCTTATCACCCCATTGCCCCCCTCCCCCGCACTCATGCCCTCACCCCCCTGTTGTCTGTGTCCATTGGTTAGGCTTCTATGCATGCATACAAGTCTTTGGTTGGTCTCTCCCCCTTACCCCCTCCCTCCCCTACCTTCCCTCTGAGGTTTGAAGATCTGATCGATGCTTCTCTGTCTCTGGATCTGTTTTTGTTCATCAGTTTATGTTGTTCATTATATTCCATAAATGAATGAGATCATGTGATATTTTCCTTTCTCTGAATGGCTTATTTCATTTAGCATAATACATTTTAAGAGATTTTACATAGAACTGAAATGGTGTTGAAATACTCAGTTTTTAATTGTTTAAGGCTTGGAGGGCACAAATTGAGTTATGGAAAGAAAAGAACAAATTGAAGAAAAATAAATAAATTAATAATAATAATAATAATAATAATAAAGCCCTAACAGGTTTGGCTCAGTGGATAGAGCATGGCCTGCGGACTGAAAGGTCCCAGGTTTGATTCCGGTCAAGGGCATGTACCTTGGTTGCGGGCACATCCCCAGTAGGAGGTGTGCAGGAGGCAGCTGATCAATGTTTCTCTCTCATCAGTGTTTCTAACTCTCTATCCCTCTCCCTTCCTCTCTAAAAAATCAATATAATATATTTTTTAAAAAATAAAAAATAATAAAAATAAATGGGATATGCATATTAACTTTCTGAAAGAAAGATATTCATATATTATCTTTTGTTCTAAATAATCTTAGAGTTCAAAACTCAGACACCTTTTCCTACACACAACCAGTTCAGCAACCCTCTTACAGGAGAGAGCATACAATGCTATAGATTTGCATATGTTTGTTATGTGATGTCAGGTGATCAGATTTTTATCCCTCAAAGTATCCATCAATAAAGACTAAACATAACTAATAAAGTTATGTTTTATTCATTTATTCCCAGTCACCAAGAAAGCAAGCCATTTGACTCAGATGAGAGGAGAAAATACAAAGGATTTTATTTACATTATAAGAAGAATAAAACTTACTACTTAATTGCTTTTATGGAATTACAAACATTCCATAGGTACTGAGTCCAATGATAGTTAGACTTTCACTGAAAATATTTCCTCTGAAATGTCAGTGTCTTTTATAGTCATGTCAGAGAAAGCACTTCCTTTTCTCTCACCATTTCTCTAAGGTGAAGATCCAAATTCATGCTTTTCACTGTTTCCGGTGAAGTTTTATGCCTCTCCTGACTACTTTTTCAAAAAAAGAAAAAGAAAAGAAAAAGAAAGGAAGACAAAAAACCAAAATTCCAACTAATTAATTGCCATTTTCAGCCTCATCCTCAGCTATGTTCAATGAATGAAATATCAATTAGCATAACTGAAAAATGGGGGTCTTTTTTCATTTATAGAGAACTTCTGTTGCCTCACTTTATGATCATTAACTCATTAAATCCATACATTGGCCTTATGATGCGTGGAGAGTCATAGTTACTTTCCAAAGATGTCACAGCTGGATAAATGGGACTCAGGATTGCCTAATTCCACAGCCAATGCTGTTAACTACTCTGACACAGAAGTGTAGACATTTGTCTTCGTCTTTTGCTTCCAAGCCTCCTATCTGGAGAAATCACTGTAAAGGGAGAAATCTGTCCCCTTTACCTCTGGAAGGGTGAGTTTTCTGCTCTGTGAGTTAGGAAAAAATATCAGTCAGAGAAATAACAAAAATGATGACAACTGTGCCTGTCCTATGGAGGAGAGGAAAACGAATTACTTCATGGCACCAGGGTGCATTTGGAAAGTCGGGCTTCAAGTAATCCTAGGAAGAAACTGTATTACTGAGCAGCCTGTGATCCACTCCTATGCCCCGGCATTAGATCAACAAGTGCATATTCACTCCCAATAGGGCCAGACATCTCAGTCTGTTTGTCTTTCCTCTCTCTTCTCTCTCTTTTCTTTTCTCTCTTCTCTCTTTCTCAACTTCAACATTAAAATGAACCCCCAACTTACCACCTGTACAACTAGACACAGGAGTGTTTCCAGCTGAGAAAAGAATCTTTCACACATTGTTGGACTCTCAACCCTGAGCAGACACAGCATCCTCCCAGCAGATAGGTTTTCTGAGTGGAAGCAGTGCTGCCGACAGGATCCACATTTTTAATCTGTGTTCATCCATGTGGCATCGTGTCTTCTTGGGAGGGCATTGTCATCTAGTGGAAGCTGATGTTCTGGCAGGCTTTCACTGTGCTAGTCTATCATTACAATCGCAGCTGAACCAGAAGGCCTCCGGTGCTTTCTGTTGCTCTCAGTCAATCAGTATGACAGTTACCAACTTTTCCCAAAACACGGATCCGAAGGAGGCAGTCTCTGCATGGGGTTTCCATGTTCAGTATTCGTTCCTCCTCTTATATAAGAAAACTGAAATAATTAATTGGAAGAAAATTAAGAAGCATTAGGTTTGCAGTATGTGACCTGGTTACGAATCTCAATTAATGTTTGTAAATTTCCAGTCTTCTTTCTAGCTGCTATCCAATAAAGTGCTCCTAAATTTTAAAGTTCAAGAAGATCTTTTCATGCTGTTCACTGTTAACTGCATTTTTCTAATAGGTTAGCATTTAGCTTCTGATGGGAAAAATGACACTAATAATGTAAAATGCATATGGAGCCAGTTATATATATATATGAGTATATATTTTACAATGTGTGAATTTCCCCATTACTGGGGACTTCCCCTTTATTGCTATTTCTCAATGTTATGGAAACTATTTTAGATATGTTATATATTTTCAGAATATGTTGGCTATAATTTATTCTAGGGAGCTGAGGATATGATTATGAGTATATATTTTTGTGTATGGTATGGTGATGCTATGTAATTTATGTAATTTAGTAAATCCGGTCCTGTAGACAAATTAATTCCTTCTTTCCTCCCTTCCTTCCTTCCTCCCTTCCTCCCTCCCTTCCTTCCTTCCTTCCTTCCTTCCTTCCTTCCTTCCTTCCTTCCTTCCTTCCAATGACTTCCAATTATTTGTAAAGCACTATGCTCAATAAACATCAATGAACCAAAATAGACAGTCTTTGTCTTCTTGGATTTAGTCTAGTCTGAGAAGTGGATATAGTTAGGCTAAATATACACAAAAATACATAATTTAAATCTATTAAATGCCAAGAAGATAAACAACAGGATGCCATCAAAGACAGGAACACAGTTATCTAATTCAGATTTAAAAAGTTAGGGAAAGACTTAGAGAAAGCAAAGTTTTTCCAGTGAGTTTTTAAAAGTTAGACATTAACCCTAGCCAGTTTTGCTCAGTGGATAGAGAGTTGGCCCATGGACTGAAGGGTCATGGGTTTGATTCTAGTTAAGGGTATGTACCTGGGTTGCAGGCTTCATCCCAGGCCCCAGTTGGGGCTCATGCAGGAGGCAACCAATCAATGTGTCTCTCTTACATCAATGTCTCTTTCTCTCTCTCTCTCTCTCTCTCTCTCTCTCTCTCTCTCTCTCCCTCCCTTCCTCCCTCCCTCCCTCCCTCCCTTTCTCCATTGTACCCTCTTTACAAAAATATCAATGGAAAAATATCTTTTTGTGAGGATTAAAAATAATGATAATAAAAAAAGTTAGGAATTAGCTAGAGGAAAGAAATATCATGTGCAAAAGACTCAGAACCCGCGAAGAGTGATAAAAGGGCACTGTTGCTTTAGCAGAATACAGGTGTGGGGTTTCAGAAGGATTTTCATGTTCTTGTTGTGTTTTAAGAAATATGAATTCTAATTACTTCTTAGAGAGTGATTTCAATTTTTTAAAGGAAAATAGTCACAAAGTTAAGGGAAAAATTATACAAAAGAATGGAATATTCTTAAGAAATATTGAGAATTTAGGTCAAAGGCAGATATACTTTGCCAGTTACCTTTATGCTTATAATTCACCATCAAATATTCCTGTAAATTATTTGAGGATTCGCCTCAGAAATTAAAATGAGTCTAACAAGGAATAAAACAAACTAAATTTATGCCCAGTGAAACCCTAAACTCATTGTTTCTCAGATTCTCACCTCATTAGACCTTAGGAGTTTCTATAAAGGGATTATTAAACAAATGAATTGTTATTTTAGTTCCTGTAGCACTTTGCTAGTATAAAAACAATTTATATGTAAAACACATTAAATTATGGGAAATTAGCATACAATTTAGTATTATAATAGTCAGCAAGTCTCAAAATTATAAAAGCATCTATTTGGATTATTAAGCAAAATGAAAAATAAGATGAGTTTTCTAACAAACCTCCCTGCTTTATTTTATTATATTATAGAAACAAATTTCTTTTGGAAAAATGGCCAAAATCAAATATATTTAAACTATGATTATAATTCACTTACTGTACCAATTATGTAAATAAGAATGTAAACATATTTTACTTCCCAGGAATTGATTTCCTGTTGATTAAAGAGAGAGAGAGAGAAATTCACAAGATGCATGGATTGCTTCTTACATTCATCCTAAGCACTGAAATTCATTAGTCCATTAATGACACTCAGTATGTGTTATTTATAATATACCTATAAAATTGATCATTAAAACTCAGAGCAACAGATTTTCATTCCAGAATATATGTGTACTCAAGACAAAACTAATTCTAGTGACTGCTAATGCCAACATTATTAGAAAACCTTTCCCATGTTTTACTTTTTGAATGTAATTAGAAATTTGCTTAAAACTCCCCACTGACATGAAATGTTAATATTGGTGCAATTAATGGAATGCTAATATTGATGAATTAATTGGCAAAAAATCTTGATGAAAGGAAACTAACAGAAATCATTTACGCGGAACCTACCAGAGGACGAGATTTATCCTTGGTGACTTGCTCATTTTGCTCTCAGAATGTTAGTTAGTAAAATAGGCAATGATATTCAGTAAATTCTTGGTTAAAAGAGTCTTCTAAGACAAAGTTAACAAGCTGGCTTCTAACATAGATATATTCATTGAAGATATGGAGATCCTATTTCTCAGCCACTAAATCAGATATGCAGAAAAAAAATAGTAATTTTTTTGTTTTCTACAATTTAACATCAACTCTTGTTTGAGCTCCTATTCTTCTTGATGGACAAGCATATAGTCTTAGTCCACTCCATGTGGGTTGAGTTATTTTAGGATTAAAATTATTAATTTAGGATTTATTCCACTCACTTCACTCTTACCAGAATCTTCTTTAGGCGCATCTGATGTTTCTGGGCATTATATCAGCATTTACTCAACCTTCCTTGTTCCAAGATACAGTGACATATTGTTTTCTCATTTGGCACGTTTGTGTTATGTCCAAAATTGCTCCCTGTCTGCCAGCTCTTGGTATCACATCACCATCTTTGGTCCCACCAAATAGCAACTCCCCTGCAATGTTACATGGGCTGGGGCTAATTTGTTTAGGGACACTCTATCCTCCCAAACCATCTCAGTGCTAGAAATTCTTATCAGGGTTATGCCTACTAGGGCATATAGGCAGGTCTTGTCTAGTGTCAGTGATCCTACTGTTTTAGAGTAGTCATAGCTGAGGTAACTTTCCTGGTAAATATTCCCCCCACCCTCTACTTATTCTTCCTGGATTTCAGCTTTGTACACTAATAAGCCACCAATTTGACATCTCTTTATTTTTTTCTGGGCCCAGGACAGCAACTTCCCTTTGACCATTGATGACCTTGTAGTGGTTCACGCAATGAGTAAAGAAGTTTGCTAACAAAAGAGCAGATAGCTACTTGGTCACCACTTTACATAGTGCCTTTATTATGTACTTTCTTCATCATTTTAACACTTGACCTCTGAATGAAACATGGATATTAATAATTTATAAAAGAAAGGATGAAAGAGAAGCAGGAAAGATGGAAGAAGGAAATTGTGCATATTAGCATGTGAGGAAGAAACCAGGCCTTTGCAACATCTTTAACATAAGCCCCCAAATGTCATTAAACTTAGGGATAACCAGGGCAAAATAGGAAATGGAGTAAAATACCTCCTCTTGCTTCTTCACTCCTCGCTTGACAGCACTCCTTCCATTTTGCAGTCTTCCCATGAATCCAGGGCCCATGGGTCTAATTTTAGCCCATGTGTTGTATTAATATTTTTATTGTTTAAAACCTTCTCCTTTAGTATCTCTCTCTGTGAAATCAACCAACATGCGATCATGAGTCAAATGTGAGTTTTATCAAGGGCCTTTAGAGAGAAACTCTTATCATAAATGTGCCCAAATTATTTTGAGGCATAAAGCCCATCAATTGGTGAAAAATATTTATGTCAGGCTGGCTACTTTGAAAAAAATATTTTTTTTTAAAGAAAGAAAGTTTATTATTCACAAGGGATTCCTGGCAAGAGCAAGGTGGGCACCAATAGATTCAGGATGTTTTGAATGGCACAGGGAGAGGGGATTGGGCCTTTACCATGGTAAGGGGTGACATTAGGCAATAGCTGGGTTTGGGTTGGCATTTGTGAGGCTTGAATGTTCCACAGGCCAAAAGAGGGGCCCTGTATCTGCTTTCATTGGTCCAACATCAAAAAATTGGGTCACAATCTATTTCACTGACCTTTTCCTGCGATGTGAGAAAGCCATCAACTCCTTACTCCAGAAATCAAGGGCACATTCCCTACGATGAAGATAAAGCAGGGAGTGCTAAGAGATTAAACACATTTGGGGAACCAATATTAAGAATGCTGAGGTTCAGTGCCTTCTTTCCTTCTGTACCCATTTCCTGCGATAATGTGGAGTCGCACACAGAAGAGCAGTGATATATATGCTAAGACCCTCACTTACATCTTTTCTAAAGCGCGGGGAATTGTAGAGGGTTTAAAAAGTTCCTCCATTATTCTAAAACTCTGTGCAAATGGAGTGATGATATTTGTAGAGCAGGAACTACTATAAAACATTTACAGTAGATTTCAAAATTAGGCTTCTGTGTACACTCATTCATTCATGCACTCTTTCTTTTTGCAATGAGTAAGAGCATATCTATTTAGTGAACCAGGTCCTCTTCCAAGTGCTGAGATACATTAGTACATAAGACAAATCACTTCTTCCTGTGGCATTTGCTTTCTATGGGAGGTGACAGAATGTATTATTTTTTTTAAGCAGAAGTTTGGTTCCATTAAGTGCTATAAAGATACAGAGGATGTCACCTTGCCTAGGGAGCAAAAGAAGGAAGTCCTTTGGATTGATGGCTAGTCATCAGCCCAAAAACTACCTGAAGTGAATGCTGGACACAGGAGTTTCCATTTACTAATTTCAGTGTGTAGCCAGCACTATATTTAACTGGCCAGATAGAAATAGGGCAAAAATTGAAATGGGCCTCTCTGCCTCTGTAATAAATTAAACAGTTTTTCATAGCATTAGCTGTCAATGATGCTACTGAACTGACAATTTCTTTCTTGTTTGGGCTTCATTTAAACTTCTGAATGGTATTAAGAGGTTATTAGAGATTAATCTCCAATTAGGTATTCTGATAGCCCAAGAAATTGCCGAAGGGTTCCTCCGGCCATACTTTTTAGCATTGAAGAGATATCAAATTAATAATATTTTGCCATCTCTTCAGACCTTTCAACTCCTGTGACTGATGTCCAATCATTTAGCCCACTTAAACAGAATGTCACACTGTGAGCCTTCCATTCTCAATAGGTCACCCTAGGCTGGTGCTCATTAGCGTTGAGTGTCCATTTCGGAAGCTGCAGCAGTCACTCAGCCCCTGCGTTTTAAGAAAATAAGTAGAAAATTGTTTTCTCCCAAATAGAAGGGTTCTGAACACAGTGCCATATGTCATTATTATTGTGGCTACAAAATGTCAGCGAGGCTCTATAGTGCTGTATAATGCTCCAACATAAGGCCATAAAATCATGTTGGGATAGGGAGTGAGGCTCATGGCACAGTTCCCAGATCCTCCGGGAGTGCTGTGAACTGCACAGGACAGGGTCCAAAGCCCCGTGTGGAAAGCAGGAGGGGCTGGGCAAGGCCATTGTGATTTATGTGGGATTCTCACCCACCAAAGCCAGACGTGAATGATTTAGCCAAGTATTTGCAGTGAAAATTTAAAGGAGAATGTGGGGAAGGGATACCCTGAAAAGAATCTCCCTCATTTTGTTACTCCTCTGTGTTTTGCTTTTTCTTTTTCCTTTTTTTTTTTTTTAAAAAAATGATGACATTTTTACTAGACTATAAAAAGATATGCTCTCACTTAGGAATTTATTTTCTAATTAACGTTTTCCTCTCTTTACCTGGTTTCTGTAACTATGCTGCATACACAGGCTATGTGTGTTTTATTAATAATAAGACTTCTAAAGGTGTAAATACAGGATGGACTAATTGTGTTTTCTCAATTGGAAACATCTAAAGAAGGGAGATATGACAGAAAGGACTCATTGATTGGTTTGGATGAAATAACTTCTGAGGACATCTGTTTTGACTCCCAGCATCACCGCCTACTTCTGATAGAAGCACCTCTTTTCCTTTAGGGAACTGTTCCCCTCCCTCATCCCCGCATTCATGTGGTTTCACTGGGACTATTAATGGAGATAACTCACCTTCCTGAGCCTAGGGCGGATGGACATGTCACCCAAATTACACCAATAAGACTCTCTGTCTTCTGTATTTGCATTTCATGAAGAGAAACACAGGAATGGAAAATAGTCGGCCCTGATTTATCCCTATGTGGGTAATTGAAGAGAAAGCCTATTAGTTTCTGCTTCCTCACATCACCAAAGCTGCCCGGAATCCTGTTCATACTAAAATCTGGTTGTGAAGGGTCCCGTTACTTTGGGAGCTATTCTGTTTCTTTCCAACATATCCAATATTAAGCATAACTTGTTCTTTGATCTGTAGTCAAAGAAGACTAAGTGATATCATGATATCAAAACCTTCCTGCAACTAGATAAGCTAAAGAAATGTTTTGCCAAAGACATTAGGAATACAGTAAGTTTATCTGACTGTGTTTGGGGCACTGAAAAAAATCAATGGGAACCTTTGTGGAAGGCCTTATATTCTGTCACTTGCCATTTGATATAGCGCAAAGGAACGGCAAAAACATACAACCATTTCTGGACTACTCGCATGACATCCATGCCTTGTACCAGGACATCTGGGGGTTTCAGGTATCTTATCTGTGAGGTGATGGCGGTGGCCTGGGTCATCTGAAGGTTCTGTTTACGTCTGTGATCATGTGATTATGTGTTTTTATTCTGTGAGCCATGCTGAAATGTTGAATGTTTCTGAGCAGAAGGATGACAAAATACATACACACACACACACACACACACACACACACACACTTTAGGATTGATTTAAAAAATGTCATTTCTGTAGTCAAAATTGAAATAGAATACCTAAATTATTCTTGTCATTTTAAAGACAGTTTGTGAAATACTTAGACCTTTAGAGCAAGCAAGCCTCTTGGGATCAGTAGATAAAATCAAGGCAGTTTAGTAATGGAAACTGCAGATCTAGCATAGGTGCAATTTTATTTGCAATAAAGAAAATTCACTTAGGGAAACCAATTCTAATGGACATAAAAAAAACACAAAAAGACTTTCAAAAATTCTTTAAGAGGATATTCATAATTTAAATTAATAATGGCCTAATAGGAATTTTTTTGTATTTCTTTTATTTATGTAATTTTCTTTTTTACCATCACTTCTTATCCCCTCTCTGCCCTCTTCCACCTTTACCCTAACCCTCACAATCACCACACTGTTACAATTTTATTTTGGTTATTTGAAATGATTTTCATTAGCTGGTATCTGACTGTTAGATGTTGAAAGGGCATTTTAAAAAATTTAAACATACAACTGGTCTCCCAGTCTCTAAACTACTTTATCACAAATACTTTTAAAAATATGTGTGTGTGAAATAAAGCAGAGATAAAAGTTCACAAAACAAACATTAATACTTTATGCATTATAAAAAATGCAACCTCCATGTGACTACCACTCAAAATATTTAATGCACCTTTCATTTCTGGAGTAAAAGTCCCTTATCTGTTTCAATCCATTGGCTACACTGCTACTATAATTATCCTTCTAGGAGACCTTTGATTGTGCCATTCCCCTTGTCAGATATTTAACTAATTTATTGATTTTTAAGTTTCATTTGGTTTAGAATAGCATCTAAATATGTTAGCTCACAATGAGTATCTTTTTATAGTCTAACCTTAATCTTATCTTGCAACTTTATACGATGCCATCACCTACCACGTACATTGTTATTCTAAGGCAGTGAAATACCATGGTTCCCTAGTGACAGGGAACATTCTAATGTCCTCGTCCCTTTAGCTCACGCTGTGTCTGCTGTCAGAATATGCTTTCATTGTTCGGTGGTAAAATCCTATTCATCTTTCCAGACAGCTTTCATGTCAACTCTTCTGTGAACACAGGTCCTAAACTCCTCTCAAGCCTAGACACAAAACATAGAGCAGAACTAGTCATTCCCTCCTCACTTTCTGCCATGAATGTCCATGGTCCTATAAGTGAGCCACACTAACCTGTTTCCTGAACACACCCTACTCCCATAACTCCATGCCTTTGCTCATAATAATCCCTTTGCCTAATAATGACTCAACACATGCCTCAAAGAGACTCTATTGATCCTTTTCTTTTCTTTTCTTTTCTTTAATATATTTTTATTGATTTCAGAGAGGAAGGGAGATTGTGAAATATTTGATGCTCTCATAATATGCGGCAATTAATAAGTTATTGATATAAGAATGAATACATAAAAGAATGTCTAAATGCATATGATATGCCTCCATTTCATTAGTTATGAGATATTTTCCACAAATGGATTCAGAAATTGAGTTTATATAATGGATGCAAAGTTCAGGTCATCATATTTTTGTTTTTCATGATAGTAGGGAGATTGGAGGAGGGGGGGACAGCAGGAATTAATAAAAGCCAGGAACAATTCCAAAACCTCCTTTAGCCGGTCTTTTCTCTTGCTTCCACCAAAGTGTGACTAACAAATAGAATTTTGCTTTCTTCTCTCCATTTGGCCTTTGCTTGTTAACCTGTAGTGGAGATTTTATTGATCTGTGAAATAGCTGA
Source organism: Myotis lucifugus (assembly GCF_000147115.1). NCBI lineage: Eukaryota > Metazoa > Chordata > Mammalia > Chiroptera > Vespertilionidae > Myotis > Myotis lucifugus. Next base: position 1,041,856 of record NW_005871220.1, read on the forward strand.
AAGCACTCATCTCCAAACATTAGTGGGCATAAGAATCAACTGGGAAAATTGTCAATATTGCGGTTTTATGACCCTAAGTATCTGGTTCAGTAGGTCAGTGGTGGAGCCCGGGAGTAAGCATTTTATTAAGTGCTTTATGTAATTTCACTTGAAGGATTCTGCTACCACTATTAAAAATAGCCTATTGTCTATGGAGTTGTTGGCCTAGAAATAAAGCAAACTACTGGGCACAAAAATCAATCCTAAATAATCAGAAGCTGAGTTCTAGAAAGCTGGATAGCAACTGTCTTAGCTATATGCATTTGACATGGTGAACAAAATGAAACTCTATCTTTCAATATCTAATAGTAACCAAAGGGACATAAATACCAGGCAGCAGTGGCAGTGGGAGGGGGTTGATCAATTGCATTAGAAACCAATTAAATATTGCTTAAGAAAAAACAAGTCAGAGGGAGAGACAAACTTAAATTAAGAACATATGTTATCCTGAAAGGTATTTCTCTGGGCTAAAATCCACCCCTATCCCCACAAATACTTTATTTCTAGTAATTTCTCTCTCCCTTTTGTCTGCCTGCAGTTTTTAGAAAAGATGATATCTACGATTATAATCTGACAACTGTGCCCTGACAGACCATGAATGTGTCTGTTATGGAACAGGTGGATGAAATAGAGAGGTTTTGATTGACTCATAGGAATGTATTAATTTATTTTATTTCAGAAATATTGTCCAACCGCTTAAATAATTTTTTTTAGTGCTTTGAAAATGTCCTTAAATTCATTTGTAATGGGGTGTGTCAGCCTTGTTTAACAGATGGCCCCTCATGAGCTATATAACTCCTCCACCTAAAAAGTGAAAGTGGTTTTTTTTTGTTTTTACAATTTTAAGTATTAATATGCAATACTCATTCTTTCATCTTTTCTTTTTGGCTTTTTCTAGTGTTATTTTTAACTCTACCTGTCATTCTGTATTAGCAGCATGTGTCAGTATTTGGAAAGAATAGCATGTTCAAGTATGGGCCCAACTCATCTGCTGTGTATGCGAAGTTGTTAGCGTATTCTGGCTTTCTGAATCCACCAAGTATGTTGGCCAAGATAGAAACATTAATTGGAATATGTGGGTGCATTTTTATTTTTATGGTATATCCATAGAAGTGACATGACTGGCCAAGGAAGCATATTTAGGATTCAGATGTTATACTCATGAAATAGGATTCTGTGTGGATCTCATTTTTGGCTCCATTTATTTAGTTTTTTAAAACTTTAATAATTAGCATATGTAGACTGTAGATGTTTTAATCTGGGACTTTTTTTTTACGTTTAGCAGGTTTTCCTAAATTAAATGCAAAAGGGATCAAGAGAAGAAAAATGTCTTGTGACCATATTGTAATTTATCAATGTAAATAGCAAACCCCTAATTTCTCATGGAAATAATTATTTGATGTTATTTATTCCCTCCATTAACTGTTTAATCAGTCAGGGACAGAGAGACCTTTTGAACTGTAATTATCTTTCCTCAAAAATCAAAGTAAATACACTTGTGACACTGAGCGAGGGCATGGTTTTTATTTGTTACTAAGTTTTACTTTGAAACAAAGTTTATTTTTACCAACAGCAGTGGAAAATAAAGTGCTAAAAGGTCATGAAAGAGAGAGATTGGACGTAGAACTGATGATCTAACGGAAGTACTCACTTGGGAATTTTAGACAGGCCTCAAAATCTGTGGGAACTTCTGATAATGCTCTCTGCTTTCGTACAACTAGAATGGACTTGCCTTTCTGCCGGCAAATACTGTATCTGCATATTTTAATCCAGAGGTCATATTAAAAGCAGAATTTGCAGTGGTATTTACTCAGTTAATCGGGCTGTCTCCGCCTAATAAGGATGATGTGTATTGTTCCTGACCAAGTATCATGAGAAAGTGTCTTTTTAATCCTGACAAGCTGCGCAGTCACACTTTGCACAGGGCAGCCAAGAATGCGTGGGGCTTCTACCGTGAGTTACAATGTTTGTTTTTTAACAACGAGGGACATTCTGAAGGATAGACCTATTTTTGTATTGTGTCTGTCGACTCATTCCTGCACACAAACACTCTCTTTCTTCCCCTTTTCTCTCTGCCCTACTATATAAAAGGATTGATGTGGGTAATAAACCCGACCCACTTCCTAGATTTAAAACTGCATCGGTCGGTAACTTGCTAAAGAGTTTGATCTCTGATGAGCTCATCACGGCTTCTACTGTCACCCCAGTGGGGCACGCACAGAGTCATAAAGTTGTTTGAAGCTCATCTGGGTAAATTGGCATAAAAGGGAACGGACACACTGTCAACACCAATGGTTCATGAAGCAACCGATGTCTTCCTAAGACATGGGACCAGAGAGAGGAACAGGGCACCCCAAGCACTGCCATTCACCTGCTTTCTTAGGGGAAAACACACAGGGACATTTCTCAGCCCCAGCGGGTGAGAATAACAGGGCAACTTGTAAGTCTTCTAGTTTTTAACAGGCACATCTTAGGACACAGTCAGCGCCTTTAAGAAAGAAAAGGAATCTGTAATTGGCAATTCGGATGCATGGCACACACCACGTCTTAAGCAGAATCACGCTCCCAAGCAGGCGCTCTTTCTTTTTCTTTTTCCTTTTTTATCACTTGTCAAATGAGACACCAGTGGACTAACTGGGATGCTGGCTGGGCTGGATCCTGAACCAGGATCAAAATTAATCGTGCAGCCTGGAACTCAGTGACAGCATTCGCATGCCACATGGAAAATGGCAGCATCTGCTTAATAGCATCAGCCCACTCAACTTTGATGTATAACGGCATTAAGATAAGAAAACTTTTTTGCCTGAAAGTGAAATAGATATCTATGTGATTAAATGCTGAAAAAACAAGCGGAAAAAAAAAGAAAAAAACAAAAAAACAAAAACCACAACTCACGAGCTTTAAAACGGAGTAGTCTGGAAATCGTTAAATTGTATTGAAATGAATTGTTAAATTGTCATTCTTGTTTGAGACAAGAAAATGGAATTGTTAACCTTCTACGCATAATATTTATAACCTTCACTCATGATACCCTAGTGACCTTGTTTACTGGTTATAAATACCTATATTCATTTGATTCAGCTTTTTAAGTGTCCATCAAAACTTTTAGACAGCAAGCTACGATTTATGTTAGGCAAGATCCAACTAATTATTAAAAATTAGATGTCACACTATTAACAGGGAAAGAACTACCACTAACTTTCTACTCTACCCTTACATTCTCTAATCTTGAATAAACATACGAGTCATAGATTGGACAATGAATTAAATGTTTGTGGTACAAATTAAGCTCCAGAAATCAAAAAGGATTAATTTGTCCTTTTTTACCCCTCTAATCATAAACTTAATTCAACATTGAGAGACTTGCGCCTTCCCTGTACAGTCAGTTCTGCTGTAATGCACCATGTTCCTTTAAAAAATCCCCTTGCTATGCAAAATCACACAATAAAAGCCAGGGGATTTATGGGGAAAATGAGGTTAGGGCACAACACTGAAAAACTTTATTATTCACATTATTTTTAATTATTATTCTTGACATTCAAAAGATAGGAACCTAATAAAAATAGTTTTTATTTAACAGTTTTACACATGTTATACGGTTAAGAAATACATACAGGTGGAGCAAAAGTAGGTTTATAGTTGTGAGTAGGTAAAACACAGTTTATTCTTACATTATTATTTATTAATTATTGTATTACTTTCTATGTGAACAACTGTAATCCCTTTTTTACTCCATCCTGTAAATAGCATAATAAATGTGATAATTTACTTTAAAAAATACAAAACAAACAGACACACACCCACAAACCTCCTGAAGTTTGCCTGTGGAAATGAGAATCAGAGAGTTGCTGCTTGTTTGCAGCAGGGGGAGAGGGGGGCAAAAGGAAAAATATAACACCAGATAAGGGTTGTAACAGAGACAGGGAATGTTAGTAGCTGGTGGATGTTTGAGGAGTGTGTGTTTTGTGTATTTTTCCAAAGCTTGGCTCAGCTGGTTTGGTTGTGTTCACCCATTTGGAACAGTGCATAAGTAATCATGACCTAGTCACATTCCACTCACTATAGCCTAGTATATCGATGGCATTGGACCAAATTTGTATATTCAAAATAAGTGTTAGACTCAACGGAAATCTTTGGAAATCCTAATTATCAATTATATGCTTATTATGTCAGAAACCTAACGTGGCAAAATTCTAAGATTCGTAGAATATACTTTATCGAACACGCTTTTCCTTATGCTGAAAAATTCACTAGGCAAAGGTTGTTGGAATTTTGCACTTTTGGCTTTCTCAAGGGCTACTTGGAGGTTAAAGATGTTTCTCAAATTCTTTACAAAATTACTCTCCAAGGATACATTTTGAAGTGTGAACTGTGAGGAATAATTAAGCCATATAAATAAGGAAAATTGTTTATTTTAATTCAAGTAGATACTACATGCTAGGAACTGTGCTACACACTCTGCCTCATCTCATCTGTCGTTCACTTAAAGTCCCCATGGTGGTTCTGTTAATACACCCATTTTATAGAACTGGACACTACAGCCTGAAGTGGGAAAATAATTTCCTCAAGTTCATGTAGCTAGTAAGTAGAAGGCTAATTATTTTAGTACTAGAGGCCCGGTGCACAAAAATTTGTGCACTCAGGTGGTCCCTAAGCCCGGCCTGCGCCCTCTCGCAGTCTGGGACCACTCAGGGGATGTCCACCTGCTGGCTTAGGCCCACTCTCCGGGGGATCGGGCCTAAGCTGGAAGTCAGACATCCCTCTGGCAGCCTGGGAGCCCTTACCAGCAGGGAGCAGACCTAAGCTGCAGTCGGACATCCTTAGCACTGCTGAAGAGGTGGGAGGGGCTTCCACCACCACCGCTGTGCTGTCAACCGTCAGCCTGGCTTGTGGCTGAGCAGAGCTCCCCCTGTGGTCAAATAGGGGATCTTTACTTCTTATCCATCCTTTAAAAGGTGATAAAAACTATATACTCTCTGTTTGTATAAGTGTAGTAGGCTTCTGATTAAAAGTACTTAAAGTAATACATCACCCATTTCCCTGTTTCATTCAACAGCATCATCCTCCAGGGGCACCCAGAGGGAAGAAAGCACGGGTACCCTTGGTCTGAGGAAAGGTTGGGTCCCTGCCCGGAAAACTTACTGGCTAACACTTAGGTTGCTAACTCCCACCCATTAAGCCTTCCTTTGCCCTTTGCAAGGCTCCCTTCAGCTATTATGCTAACATTTCATCCCCCCATTAATTGTCACTTAGAAACCACAGAAGGTTCTTGGAGCCTTGTTATCAGAGAGTAGAGCTGTTTCTAAAGAGTTTCCAGATTTTGCAAATAAAAATGCAGAAGATAAATCTGAATTTTAGATACACAACAAATCATTTTATAGTAGAAATATCCCAAATATTCCATGGGACATATTTATACTAAAACATTTATTTAATTTTTTAATATATATTTTTGTTGTTGGTAGTATTACAGAATCTCCCATTCTCCCCTCCCTTCTCTATCCCCCTCTTCCCAGCCCATACCCACCCATCCCCAGGTCTTCACCACCCTATTTCCCATGTCCATGGGCTATGCATGTAAGTATATACGTTCTTTGGTTTATCTCTTCTTGTCCCCCCAACCAAAAGGGTAAATTCATTTTGTTCTTTAGATTCCATTTATTTTTTAAATCTGAAATTTGAATTTAATTGCGATTTTGTACTTTATATGGCCCCCTACATTTATAAGCCATGCATTCCTAGAGGCAAGTATCCTCAACTGGACCACTGATGACCTTGCTTTAAGGATTGCCTTTTTTATTACAAAGACATTGTCATCTTTTCAATTAATCAAAAAAGTAATTAAAATATTTTTTGGTTCCACTTCAGTCCCAGGAGTTTTAATGGGCAAGTGGTAGCCAGCAATCTGAATTGTTGCCAAGCTTTCATAATGTACATAAAGGCAGGTTTTTAAGAGCGTTTATTCCCTACTAGAGGTCCAGTGCACAAAATTCGTGCACTTGGGGGGTTCCCTCAGCCCCACCTGTGCCCTTTCACATTCAGGGAGCCCTCGGGGCATGCACAACTGTCAGCTTAGGCCCACTCCCCACAGGAGAGCCATAAGCCCAGCTTCAGGCTGAGTGATGCTCCCTGTGGGAGCGCACTGACCACTGGGAGCAGTTCATGCATTTAGCATCTACCCCCAGTGGTCAGTGTGTGTTATAGCATCTGGTCATTCGCCATCAGGCCAAAACTGGCTCTCTGACATCCCCCAAGGGGTCCCAGATTGTGAGGGGGCACAGGCCAGGCTGAGGGACCCTACCGGTGCACAATTGGGGCTGGGGAGGGACATGGGAGGTTGGCCAACCAGGGAGGGACCACAGGAGGGCTCCAGGGTGTGTCCGGCCTATCTAGCTCATTCCTGATCAGCCAGACCCCAGAAGCAAGCTAACCTACTGGTTGGAGCATCTGCCCCCGGTGGTCAGTGCACATCATAGCAACTGGTCAATCAGTCAACTGTCTGCCCCCTGGTGGTCAGTGCACCTCATAGTGAGCAATTGAGTGGCCTTAGCATATCCTTAGCATATTACTCTTTGATTGGTTGAATGGCCAACTGGATGACTGGGCACTTAGCATATTAGGCTTTTATTATGTAGGATTGTCAAATTGAAGATAGATTCAAAGGGTCCTTATATGAACATTTGTGAACGCCTACTTATATGTGAAATATAAAATTTCATATTATCTGACTCTATGTTTCTGTCTTGTGAGAGGCATACTCCTGTTGATTTTTTCCTGAACAAATAAAAAACAAAGCTTCAATGCATGGTGCCAGGACAAGTGAATGTTTTCAACTCTACTCTCCTTTCATCCCCATTGACTTGAGTGGTAAACACATAATACAATATAGAGATGATGTATTGTAGAATTGTATATCTGAAGCATATATAATTTTGTTAAACACTGTCAACCCAGTAAATTCAATAAAAAATAAAAATAAAAATTTTGACACAGCTCAGCTTTAGCTAAGCCTATTGCACCTAAATGTCTCTTTCTGAGACTTTTAAAACTTGGCCTTCAAAAATTATGCATTGAATAATGAACTTCAGAGAACAAATTTTTCCTCTGTGGCATTTATTCATGTGATAAAGCTCACAAAGCTATCTTTAATTATTACTGTATAGGCTATCCCGTTATCTTTAATTATCACCGCCGAATGGTTGCAAAAAATCAAATACTGCTGGCAATCAAGAGTCATTATACAATAGCACGATTGCATCTGTTCATATTAGCAGATAAGCACAGAAAATCAAAACAGTGTCTGATTTCACCACTAAAACTGTCTGAACAAAATATTGTATCTAGCGCTCTTAATATCTCGCAGCGCCTTTGATCTGATTAAAGTCCAAAGAAACATAACCACAGATGCAAATATTCTGGTGTTTCTGAAATTAATATTGCTGAATATCATTGGGCTGAATTGTTAGAATCCTAGTGAAGCAGAAGTGATTATAGGCATAGTTCAGTCTTATGATAGGAGGCTATCTAAAGCTCTGAGGCCGCAGGTGCAGGATTATAGCAAAAGCCCACTGAAACATTCAGAGTTCTGTCTAAATACCCCAGTACAAAATTAATTAGGCAGTTGATCACATAATAAAGCTATGATGGATGATCTAATGGAAACGAGCATCTCAGAGTCGCTAACAAAGAAGGTTCTCTTATTAGATGCAGCTGATTTTCATTTCTGCTATTTACAAGATTGTGTGCATAATAGAAGATTGAAAAAAAGAGGGGGTTCTATTTTGAAAATGAGAACTCAGTTACAGTATTTATCTCGGTTGGAAACTATAATATGTAAGCAAAGTAAAATTTGTCGATAGACATGTCTGCGAGTAATTCTCTAAGATACTTGGCTGAAAAGCACATCAAAGAACAGAGAAATAATGAGACAGGCTCCAGCTGTTGGATTCCCACAGCTTTTGATTTGTGCTCTACGAGAAACTCCAGGTTTTGATCTTGTGTTGATTATTTCCATGGTACTGAAGTTGATTTGTGCATTATTTAAAAACACACAGTAGGCAGCAAACAAGGAAGAGTTTGCAAACTGCAACTTAAAGGACATTTGTTTGGGCATTTCCTGCATTGCACGTAGGGGCTCAGGCGATGTGCATGGCCACCTGTAGGGGGGCACGTATTGGAAATGAAGAGGTAGAACAGAGCTAATCCAGAGTTTTACAAGGAAATCAGGATGCAATTGTATATTTATTGACCATGGCATTCTGGGACTAGAGGATCTAAGAATGTAGACTTCGATTCTGTACAATGTTGGAAATGGTTGTAAGAGGGTGAGAACAGCTGCCCATATTGACACAAGGAATATTTCTTCATTCAGGGTAGAAACCTTGTAGTTAAAAATTATGAAAAACTCAATCATCACTGGGCATCTCTACCCTGATTTGTGCCTGAGGGAAGTCCTTGCCTAAAAGGCAGCCCGTTTTTCAAGAAGTTTATCATTACATGTGTCCTTTAAGACATATTTCATTTTCTAATTGCAGAACAGTGAAAAATTCTGCAAATATGGTTTTCTGAAGAACTTTGCCCAAAACGATTTTTGTGTTCAATGATAGAGTAATGAAAGTAAAGAGCCCATGGTTTCTGATGCTATTTGAGTTTTAGATGATGTGTTATCACTTTTCAATATCCAATAAACCAAATGATACCCACAGACCAATGGGTTTTTAGCCAGGATTTCTTTCACTGAATGCGGGATTATACAAGATGAACTGTCTTTTGATACCACTGCTCATTGAAAAGAAATCCTACTGGCCAGTGACTTCTTGATCTTGTGGTTTGTGATCTCCTGTCAACCTTTCTTCATTCCTACCTTTCTTTCTTCTTTCCTTCCTGATCTTGTTACCTTCCATGGACACAGATATATAAACACAAAAACATAAATGCAAAAACATTTGGAACAGCTGCTTTCTGGACCAGTGAGATAAATTATGTAAGTGTTATTTTCAGAGAAGCCCTTAGAACTGATCAGATTATTGACTCAGGGATCTATCAATAATCAATACACAATTATCAGAGTCTCCTGGAGGCTACTGTTTGATGCTACATTGTTTCAAATCAACCTTCTTCTTATCAATAATTTCTCCTCTTTTTATCTGGTATCTCTTATTTAGATTGTCAATATGCAGTACTTGGAAACTCCTTTAATAAAATATAATGTGAAAATTATAATGAAGTTTTCCATTTAATGGGCATAACCCATGAATATTTTTGGAGTCACAGCTTTACATGGGCTTGTGTGAGATACCAAATATAATAAGGCATGTTTTCTGTATTAAAAACAATGCATTCAGAGTTTTCAAACAAAATGTGGAATAAATCAAATTTTGAAATGTTTAAAGAAAACAATAAGTGTAATGAAAAGTTATTTGTTCCAAGGTCAGTATAAATGGAGCTTAGTATAGTTTTAAAAGACTTCAAATAACAGACAAATAAACTTAGATTAAACCTATGTTGAGCTGAGAAAGAGAAATAATTTTAAAAAATTATCAAAAAAGCAGTAGATAAATTTTCTGAATTATTGAGACTGTCTTGATTAATAACTGCAAAAGATATGTAGGCATTTTTCTAAACAATTTAAATATTTATATAATAAATATTTTTTTAGAAGAAAAATAAAAAATGTAGAGAAGAGAAAAAAGGGAATAAACCACATTTTTCTTAAAACTAAAGGAGAAAAATTTATTGTCTTTGTATATACTTCCCTGGGAGCTTTACCTTCCTGACCTTCGCCCCCAGATATATTTCTTTTCTCCTGTTCAGTTTTGTTCTTTTAGGCTTTAGGCACTGAAGCTCTTAATAAATGCTATTAAAACAATGAATTAGATGAATGTCATGTTCTTCTACCAGAATCTTTTAGAACAGTATCCATAATTTCTATTTTATTTATGGCCCCCTAGAATGTCTATTTCTATTCACAATGAGCACTGTATAAATGTCCATTGAGGATATGACTGAAGTTGATAATACATTGTTCTCTCCATAGTCAAAAATTGGTAGTTGTATTTGTCAGCTATTATTGCATAATAAACATTCCCAATGGTCAGTGATTTACAACCACAACCATTTATTCTCTCTTACTTATTTGTGAGGAGGCAAATAATTGGCTTTCTAGGTTGGGGCAAGCCCCATTGTGAGGCGGGTAGAGTCCAAATACGTGTCTGTAATTCTCATTTTCCTTGGGCTAGGATGCTTAACAGAGTGGGTTCTGTAATTCTCATTTTCCTTGGGCTAGGATGCTTAACAGAGTGGGTTCTTTTTTAGAGAGAGTGGAAAAGAGAGGGAAAGACAGAGAGAAATATCGATGTGAGAGAAATACATTGATTGGTTGCCTCCTGCCCATGCCCTGGCCAGGGCCAGGGCCAGGGCCAGGGAGGAACCTACAACCGAGGTACGTGCCCTTGACCAGACTTGAGCCCAGGACCCTTCAGTCTGCAGGCTGACGCTCTATCCACTGAGCCAAACTGGCTAGGGCTGGAGTGGGTTCTTTTGAGGAAGACGGCAGATGTTCATTAAGACAAGCCCAGGCAAGCACATTGCAAGCCTTGGTCAAAGCAAGTTACAGGTTGAACCCAGTGTCCAGTTGCAAATGTACACTTTGTTTCCAGTGGGAAGAACTGCCGAGTTCTGAAAGGGTGTGAATTCTGTCAGTGGTAAATAATGGAGTCAATAATTCAGCCTACCACATTTGTACTGACCACGCTATGGATGGAGTAAAATACTTAGGAACATCACCAGAAAAATTTTGATTAAGCCCTTAAAGCAATGTGGTGAAGTCTAAAGCAAAATCCAAGCCAATTTTTATTTAATCACAGTTTTCTTCCATCCTTCCAACAAATGGTGGATAATGAATATTATTACAGTCATTTCTAGAGTAATCAACTGTAGTATCCCAAACAGAAGATTATAACTTCAGCTGGAAATTGAGCAGCAGGACAGTTAAAGACTTAAAAACAAACAAAAAAAAATCACTTAGTTTCAAGTGACACTTTGCAATAAAGACAGAGGGTAGGGGTAGGGAAATTAAGAAATTAGCCACATAAACAGAATTGTCTCCCAACAGAAGACTGGACTTGTCTTTAGAGGAAGCATCAGAAAATGCTACACGAAGTAAATGTGACTGGCCCTGACCACTAATCACTGAAATGTGTCTATAATAAAACGGGAAGGTTGTAAATCTAGGAAATTCCAACAGACAAAAATAAAGTCTTCCTTTTGTTTCACATCAAGAGCATTATCTTTTGCATGGTTTTCATAAATCTTTAGCCTGTGGCGTGAGTGATGTAGAACAGGGTAGAAGTGATTACTTCAAAGTTTCAGTCTTGAAAATCAGAAATGGGCTGTTCACCTCCAAGCTCTGTACACCTTTGCAGGCACCTACTTTGGTATTTCTCATCTTCTCTTGAGACACAGCCCAAGAGCATCTAACAGCAACATCAATGGCCGAGTCCAAACAAAGGCCAGAGAGCAAAGCTGAAACATCAACTTGTACATACACAGAACCCATATTCTACTTAGAGGTAAAAACAATAATAGAAAATGCCTATGAAGCAAGGACCCTTCTGCAATTGCTGAGCATTTACCTGCAACATTTTTTTCTGTTTTTAAGCTATTTTTTAAAAATTTTTTATCTCACATGAAATGATACAGACCTACAATTTCTCACCCTTTGGCTCAAATTGTGTGCCACTTCCTACTGTTTCAGTTATTTACCATTTTATATTGGTATAAGTATTTGTATACATATGGATACACACAGACAGGGCAAAAATATGAACATTGTCTTGATAAATATTATTTTTTAATATTGTAAATATTTTTTGTTGATTTCATAGAGGAAGGGAGAGGGAGAGAGAGTTAGAAACATCAGTGATGAGAGAGAATCATTGATCAGCTGCCTCTTGCACTTCCCCCTCCCCCTTACTGGGGATCGATCCTGAAACCCGGGCATATGCCCTTGACCAGAATCAAACCAGGGACTCTTCAGTTCTCTTCTTTATTCCAAGTTTAACAGAAGGAACAATAGGTATGAGGTTAAAAATGCATTTTGAAGTATAAAAACAAGAAACAAGAACTGTTTTGTAAGAGAATGTGTTCCCTTACCATCCTTACCCCAAGAAAGGTAAATTTACTATAAAATAGGATTAATTTATCAAAATGTGATGAATGTGAATAAGAACTGCAATTGCCCGTCATTTTCCATACCTCTTAAGTGAAGAATGCATTATATTTGCTCTTGCATTTCTAGTGGAAAAGCAGCTACATATTTAGGTACTAGAAGCCAGGGGATGGTATTTGTTCCTGAAAAAAATGTGATGATGATTGTAGAAACCCATGGTGTGATGATACTGGGATTTAAATTGAATTCTCTGACTTGACTGCTTTTTCAACATTGTATAGACATATTCACACACTTCCCCTCTCTGCTTTTCTCTGCATATGTAGAGCATGGAAATTTCAACATGTTGGTTGGTATTCATGTAGATGACCCATGAGCTAGTAAACTCAGTGACAGATTACTACCTCCTCTCCAAATCATTCACATGACAGAGGTGGAACTTGGGCCTTGGAGTGATGAAATAGGTACTACCTTCCAGTCTTTCTTTCCCTCATCCACTCATTCATTCAAATCTGTGCTTATTTAATGAAAATCTTATAGGCCTGATATTCTAATAAATGCTGAAGATTAGAAGATCAATGTGTCAAAGTCACTACTGTTGAGAAAAGCATAGTCTAAAGTGGAAGATAGCCTTAAAGTTATAAAATGATGAGGAACATATCAAAACAGAGCTATGGGCAGAGGACTGCAATTAGCTCTGCCCACAGTCATTCTGGAAGCTTCCCCAGAGGAGGTAACCTCGAGCTGGATCTCCAAGGATGAGCAGAAATATGCCAAGCACAGATAAAAATGGAGATTGTGCCAAGAGAAATGAGCCTTTGCAAATTCACTGTACTCCCCTGTTGCCTGCTGGTGGTGACCTGTAGCTCAGATGTGATTCAAAACCCTGCCATGGGGAGTTATGGGTTTTCGCAGAAACAGCCTCCTCCTTTCTGTGCCCTAAATAAGGCTATGAAATAAGTCAAATAGCATAGACTAGAACCTGAACTAGATTTTTTTAAAAATTTGTCCTCATGCTAATAAACATTTATTGTAAAAGTATGGTAACGCTCATCTTGGTTCAGTTCAGTGTGAAATCATGCGAAATTTTATCATAATTGTTGCAGGTAATGACATTCTGAAGCACAGATGAGCACACGGTATTTGCGAATTTGCCAATTTTGGCATTGAATGGAATATCATGATATTGTATAGTTTGGGGGCTGGGGAAGGGGATGGAAGGGAGCAAGTTCTCTTTGTTGTTAAACGTGTCATCTATTTCATTGGAAAAAAGTGACATTGGCAGTTTCCTAAGTAGTATTCCAGAGCATGAAGTTTCATTTGAGAGATCCCTTTAAAATTATCCCTATTCCCTATTTATCACATTCTGTTGTTTTCATTAGAAATAGAGGATTATAGCCATAATTTTTATCTATTATATTGGCTGATATCCTGAACAGGGATTAGAGTCATCTGCATGCCTCTCCTCACCTTCTGGCAATTGTCATCTGTGGCCAAAGAACAAAGTTATCATGCAGTGTATTTTTAAAGGGCAGAAAAAATTGACCCTAGACTTGATTATGGCCTTCTTGCTAGTTAATTTTGCATTCCTGATTCAATATCTTCTTACTTAGATCTGGAATAAGCACCCCTTTTCTCCTTTTTAAAGAATCTTATCTTCCTATACCCCATCTATTCATTTATCCAATCTTTTCATTTCCCTGTTATTTTTAATTTTTTAAAAAAAAAATCCTCACCCAAATATATTTTCTCCATTGCCCTTTCAGAAAGAGTGGAAGGGGGCAGGAGAATGTGTGTGGGGTGAGAGAGTGTAAGGGGTGGGGGAGAGGAATATCAATGTGAGAGAAACACATTGACTGGTTGTCTCCCACACGACCCCCCTCCCCTGCCCGCCCTGGCCCAGGTGGGGAGAGAACCCACAACCCAGGTACTTGCCCTTGATCTGGAATCAAACCCATGAACTTTTGGCACTGAGACAATGCTCTAACCACTGACCAACACCGGTCAAGGCCATTTCCCTGTTAATTTTAATACACAGTTGTTTGCCTGCCTGAACTGTAAGACCTGTCATTTAATCATACCTCCAGTCCTGTTCCTACCTGGCTGACCAACTCTGTTGCTTTGACACTTGAGACTAGGCGGTCAGTTTGAGAGCACTGTTAACTTCAACTCTGCCATTTTTTCAGAGTCTTAATTGGATATCTTAATTTGCAGTCATGGGTGTCACTCCACTAATTACCAGCTCTTTGACCTTGATCAAGACCATCATGGCAAGAGTCCATCATGGAAGTCTATCATTTATACCTTGCCATCTGATCTGTCCCTTCCTATCACAACCCTTACCTTCCTGACCTTCACCCCAGAGATATTTCTTTTCTCATGTGGCCCTCTAAAACAGCATAGTTCATTCTGACAGGTTTCTCACCAAATGTATCCCTCCAGCTTCAAAATATTTATCTCCTCTACTCCCCACCTCTCTCTGTTTCTTTCCTCTCTCAATTTAATTTCATTTTAACATAGTTTGTTCATATTTAATAATTAAGTGATTATTTACAAATTCAAGTTTCTATTTTTGTTTCTATTTTTGTTGAAAAAATTTAAATAGAGCTCTGTTACTTCAAGTTTGCTACAGTTTCTGTCTCCCAACACCTAGATGCCTTTTATCAGCTCACTTATGCTATTGTTGTTTTCCCTGAATACCTGTGCTTTCTCGTTCACTGATGTTGCTTGCATGTTCTAGAGATTTGAGTTTATGACCCCTGGCATAGATTTATTTACAGCCTGAAACAAGATAGGATTTAATTTTAGGAAACAGAAGCCAAATAGTTAAATAATTTTCCCAAGGTACAGTTACCCAAAGCCCAGTCTTTTAATTCATCCCAATATCTTCCTTTCATACCAGTGTTTCTCAAACTTCAGTGTGCCTCAGATTCACCTGGAGGTCTTGGCAAACACACTTTTAGTCCACGTTGGGAGCATCAGATTTTCATTTCTTACAAGTGTCCAGTTGATGCTGGTTGGGGGACCACACTAGAGAACCATTATGGTTTTCAGGTTACCTCCCCAATGTTCTTTCAGGTTACCTTTAAAATGAGATTAACAGTATCTACTCTGTTTTCCTCTCAAGGTTTCTGTGAGTTTCAAATCATTGTAAACTGTGAAGAATGCTATAAAATCAATGTAAGGCTTTTCTCCTTCACTAGGGTGTAGGCCCTGTGTATGAAATCTGCAGTTTGTCTTGTTCATGATAATATTCCTAGATCCTGATAAATAGAAGTAGTTTATATACTTTTGTTGAATAAATCAGTGAATAAAAGGTAAAATCCAGGACTTGGTTTAAATTAAATTAAAAAAAAAACTGGAGAGAAGAGAGCAGAGACCCAGTCCCTACCAATCAATGACTATTTACATTCAAGAACATAATTCCTAAGGAATGTCTGTGCTTCTCTGATTTATCTGGTAGCTTAGTTATGCTTGTGTTAAGAATGCAAAAGGAAGCAGTGAATCATTCACTGATGGTGCTTCTAATAGTTTCTCCTCTGGGTAGAAAGACTTTCTACATAAACATGCAAAGGATTGTAATCACTATCCAGAGACCGAATCCTCTGCCCTGACAGTTGGAAAATGACTCTATATGCTGACAGCCCCACAGGATGGGGAATGCAATAGCTCTGCTCTTACTGTGTAATAATGCACCTAAACTTAATTGACTGCACCCATAAATAGTGGGAGAAAGTGAGATTGTGTAATCTATACCACTCTTAGTACACGGGACCCACTCACAGGACCCCCCCAAGAATCTTTGTAGTATAATTTGTTAACACAACAATATATGGCACTTGAATTATAGGTTTTCTTGTTTATACCAACCCCAACTCAGTTCCATTTACTTGCTCTTGCATTTTTCTTAAGCCTCCTGTTCTCACTCTCACACATTTCTCTCTTGCACTTTCCTTTGTAGCTTAACACAGAACCACTCTAATTTCCCTGTCCTCACCTCCCCTTCTTACTGGATTCTCTGATCAGCATTCAAACATTAATGATTAAGACCCTACCCTTGTTTTTTCATTTCTGTCCTATACTGCACTATGGACTCTTAATTCACCATAAGCTTTTAAAACATCTAGTCAATACAGGTTGCCACACATGTACCATCATAGCTACCTTACTACTCCTGTTTTATTTCTACCCATGACTCCAAAACAGCTTTGTGAAGGACACCAGTGGTTTCCATGTTCAAAATCCAAAGAACACTTCTGAGTCCTCATCCCACTGACCACCTCTGACCACATTTCACACCATTAACCACGCCTCTTCTGCCTGTCTTCTCCTGGCTTCCATACTATTACAAATCCCTCACCTTGTTTCTTCCTCTCTGACGGCTCCTGAGAAGGCGCTCTCCCTGTCACACTCCTAAATATCATAGTTCTGTTCTCTCCATGGGATCATTCCCTAAGTGATGTTCCACACCCATGACTTAATGTCATCCAAATGGTAGCATTCACCATCACTGATCACTCACCCATGCCTCTCATCGGACAGGCAGGTTTATGGAGCCAACGTCCACTGAACATCTCTACTTGAATGTTTCTCAGGAATCTCAATCTTAAAATGTCCAAAATTTTACTCCTGAATTCCTGCCTCCTCACTCTACCCACACCTGATATTTTTCTATTTCTCCCCTGCTATATCTAACCCCCAAATTCTTGCCAACATCTATTCCAGCCTATGCATTTATCCACAGCTACACCGTTCTGGGGATTCATCATCATTTCTGTCTCTGGACCTTTTCCTCTGTTAGTCATCTCCCTGAAATGCTGTTCTCCCCATTCTTCATCCAGATAATTCCTATTCATCTGCAAATCTTAAACATTCTTCCCACAAGAAGACCTTCCTAGACCCCTCAATCCCACTGCTATACTCTCAGAGCATGCATCTATTTTTTGTGGCACTTAACCATGATTAATAATTCTACTTTTTTTATGTTGTCTCTTTAATATCCTGTAAGCCTTATGGATGCAGCATCCTTGATTTTTCCCTCTTTTTTAATTAATGTAGCATCACAAGGTGTAGCTCAGGGCGTATGTTAAATCCTAATTAAATACCTGTTGAGTTAAAGAGTTCCCTTACAATTTTTATTCTCACTAAAATTTCTCTACTCCCATCTCCATGTTTTACTTCTCCCAAATTGATTATTTCTTCCTCCTCCCTGTCTCCCTCCCTTCATCCCTTTTTTCCTTTTTTTCTTTCTTCATTCCTTCATGAAAAACATGGACTTCTTCCTACCCACTTATAAAAATTTTAGTTTTATTTAAGATAAAAATTAAGCAAACAAATTTTATTCAGATAAAAAATATATGACCAGTAGCAGATTTTTACTTTTTGTTATTTTGTTTCTCTCTCTCTCTCTCTCTCTTACATGTTTGCTTTGTAAATATAGATAAGTTGGAAGACAAATATCCCCTAGATGACCAAGATACATAATTCTTAAAATACCCAGGATTAACTCTCTATATTGATTAATTCAGTCATTCACTTATTCATTCATTAATTATTCATTGAGTAATTTATTTATTTATTGAATTAATCAATTATGTAGACCTTAATGTGTATCATGTACTTTATACCTAAATCTTGGATCTCCCACTTACTTGTTGAGTTACTGTAACAAATTAATTATTCATTTCTGTTTCCTTATCCCCTAAAATGGGTAAAAGTCTTAACTACCTAATAGAAATATTATGAAAAGGGAATTATTACACACAAACATGACTAGCACACTATAAACTCCATGTAAGTATTAGCTAGCATTATTTTTTAACATCACCATTAACTAACGATTACTTTTTCAGGCATTGAGTTAAATAATGTTAGACAAAGTAAAATATATGCCTTCACATAGTTTACACTCTAGGGCAGGATGAACTGTGGCTCTTTGATCAAATCTGGTACATTGACCATTTTTGTATGTAAACTCAAATTGGAATACAACTAGCCCATTCCTTTATATTTTGTCTAAAGTTGCTTCGTGCTGCAATAATGACTTTGAATAATTGCTACCGAGATTGTATGCCCTGCAAAGCAGAAAATGTTTACTATTTTTTTTCTTTACAGAAAAAGTTTGCTGACCCCTGTTCTATGCAGATATATGTTTATGTAGATACACATATTCCAGGAGACAGCCTAAGTAATGGGAAACCCATTGGAGTCAGGGAGATCTGGACTAATATTTGGGTTTTTTCCTTCTACCACTATCTTCTTGCACAGTTTTAGTATAACACTCATGTTCCTTAAGCCTCAGCTTCTTTGATTCCAGAAAGGGCTCAATATCTCTGTTGATGTATTCTCACAGGGTTAAAGAACAAAATGTGTATGCAGTACCTGGAAATATTGGTGCTCACTAAAAATTTTCCTCTCTCCATTTGGAGAATAAAGGATTTAACTTATTAGAGTATTAACATTATTACAACTTTACAACTACATGAAACCATTTTAGAGCAGAAGTTGAAGTAATCAGGGTCTGTAATAAAAATTTTAAAAAAACTTCAGTAGAAAAAATATTTTAATTGCAGTAAAGGCAAAGAAAAGCTATGTTTTAGTCCACTCTCCATTCCAGTGCTATTTTTGTTTCTTGTTTGTAGTCTTGGTTTACATTTGTCATAGTTAAGTTACAGGCTTAAACCCTCTGTATGATAATAATGTTCCATTAATAATTAGGCTTCTAAGGTGCTACTAGCACAAAAAAACAACAGAAAATATTGTATAAACTCAACTACTTAGAATGGAGAACATTGCCGCTCTATAAGAGGGAAATCATTTGTTTTGTTTTAGGTGCCTCTTGCATAATAGCTTAAAACAATAAATCCATGAGCATTTGTTTTCTTCACAGTAGTTAACCAGTCAGTGAGGTTGCCTACAAAATCCCAGTTTAAAAAATGACCTTTAGAGATGCCATATGAAATTAAATTTTAATGAGTGGTAATAAACGGGGATACATTTCACAGGAGGACGCGCCATGCTTGCCCGGGGCCCCTGCTGCATGCCATCCACTCCAGAGCTCCACTCTCGCGTCTTCCCTTTCGTTCGTTCAAGGGAAGATGATGGGGCAGCGCGCACTTTGAAGGAGCCAGAACGGTTTTAATATTGCGCTCACCAAAGGCAATCTCCATCGCTGGCTAATGAGGCGGATGGGCCTCCATGGCTCTGGTGATGATTCTTTTTGTGCAACACTGCTCCTACCCCTCACCAGGGCAGCTTAGGGTAGTTAAGCATTCTTTAGATTATGTGGCCAGAATGAGAGATAAATCTTCATGATTGGGCAAAATAAATAAAAAAGTGAAAAAGGGTTTTTGCTCCATCAGAACTCTATTACAGTTCTGTGGCAAGAACAAAAATGTCTTCACACGGGTCCGCTTTCAGGTGGAAAACGTGGCAACCAATCGGATAGAGTTTAGGAAGACAAAAGAGTAACATGGGGTACCAGAATCACCTGGTACGCTGACACCCACAAATGGCTTGACGGCTTCCTAATGAAACAAGAATGGTGGCCGTTCAGGCCCACACAAGCAGCCTCTTATTCATCCTCTGGGACACTCGAGTCCATCGTCCCATTCACTGAACGAGAACAATGTATCAGACATGTGCCAGGGCCATGGCAAACATAATTATTAATTTATCGCTTCCAGTTTAAAGTTCAAAACATCCTGAAGCTTTCTGCTCCTTGCGATGATGCTTTCTCTAGCTTTTTTGCCCAGAGGATCCTATTAGCAGGGAGCTGAGCTATTCGGTTTCATCCGGAAAAAAATAAATGATGCCTCCGTTCTTAAAATTGTTGTACTGAAGGACTCCAAAGAGGAGACATCCGTTTGAAGCCCCCATCACTTGAAGTTTTCTTTTCCTTGATGTCTGAGGTTTCTTGCGTTACCGTAAAATAACACACATTTGTAAAAGTTCAGAGCCAAGTGGCCTCAAAGAGCACCGGCCAGGATGGTGAGGAATATACATAAAGGGCGCATTACCGCACAGGGCGGGGCGTCTGCCTCCTCAGAAGCTGTTTCCAGGAAGGGCTGCCTGTGTTTCACATAGTAGGGAGGCGGCTAAGCTGGTCACCCTCTGTTTCAAAATGATTAGAAAACTGTAATCCCAAAGAAACATGAGGCGAATTCTCACTGTCCTCACTGAGGGTCAGGGGAGGAGATGACACCTTTAATTACGAAAGACTGTGGGTACCACTCAAAGTCGCAAGCTGCTCTGAATGAGAAACCTTAATTGCCTTGGAATCCAGTATTTCATGTAAATGCATTTTCATCTGAAATACAGTTGTTGGTGCAGCTTTAATTATTTTTTTCCTGTCAGCGCGAGATAGAAGGATGTGGTTGTGCCAGCTCCTCATTTTGCGGCTGTTGTATTGTTAGTTTTGCCCAGTCGCTAAAGAGCTAGTGTCTTTGCCTAGCCGTGACGTGTTACTCTCATAGCAGTGGGGGCCCAGGAGGGTGTTGGATTTTGACTTCAACAACAAAATTGCACTTAGAAAAGAGGTGACTTCCAAGCTTTTAACACTCTTTACTTTTTGTCAGAATTATCAAACCACTTTTTTCTCATTTATTCATTGTAAAAGTATTTCAAATGAATAGAATCTATTTATCAAATACACATGCTTGAATTATTTTCTTAACTTTTTAAAATCCTCACCTGCGGATATTTTTTCCATTGATTTTTTTTAGAGAGAGTGAAGATAGAGAGAGAAACATTGATGTGAGAGAAATGCATCAATCAGTTGCCTCCCTCATATGCCCCAACAGGGGATGCAACCTGCAACTGAGGTACGTGCCCTTGACTAGGAATTGAATCAGAGACCCTTCGGTCTTTGGGCTGATGCTCTGACCACAGAGCAAATTGGCCAGGGCTCTTAACTTTTTAAAGAAAAATTACATGCTTATTAGAGTTGGTATACAATATTATGTTAGTGCTAATAGTGGCAGGTATAAAATACTAGTATAGGGATGGGGCAAAAGTAGGTTTACAGTTGTTAGTACATGAAACACTGAGTTACTCTTCTATTATTATTTGTAGAATTATTTGTACCATGAAATCTTCATACCTTACAATGTGATCACTCCACTAACACTAGCCAGCACCTGGCACCATGCAAACTTGCTTAAATTCTTTAAAATGAATTATTTAGGACCTAATCATTCACTCAGCTATTTCTCCGTTGCATTCCCCTCTTCCCTTCATTTTAAAAGATGAGAATGAATGCTCAATGTGTGAAATTCCCACTATCCCACTTTTCTTACTGAATTTGGTTGCCTTATTGTTTGTTTTAAATTAATATGCACACATTTAATTATGAGACAAAGAAATCAAAATAAATGGGAGAGGGGGCTTGACTTAAATAAATGACAGGAAAGGGAAAACTTGCTCATGTATCGTCTTTCCAGTATAATTAATTAGATGTGATAAAATTCCTGAATGAAATATAGAGCCAAAACTGCATTTAATTCAAAATCTAAAGACAAACGGATGCGGAAGAAACAGGGAGTAGTGTAGGTTTCCTGAACAGATGTGTACTGATTTACTTTGGTCTGTGACAGGTGCAGTGGATGGCTGTTGATAGCAAATATTACAACACTGTTCAGAGGAATCCTTGGAGTGACAGATATGCTTATGACATAGATTATGGTGATGGTTTCACAGTGCATACTTAATATCTAAACCCACCCAGTTGTATACATTAAATATGTATATCTTTTGTGTGTCATCCATACCTCAATAAAGTAGTTTAGAAAGAACCAAGTTTCAAGAAGTTGTCAAAGACTGAAAAAAAAGCAAAGCTGCCATTCAGCAGTTACTTTTTGAATTGTCTTCTGGATTAAATGTTATAACTGGTAGATACACAAATAATAAGTGCTTCTTGCTTTTTCTTTCTTTAGAAATGAAGAGTGAATGAGGCAAGAGGCACTACAGGAAGGAAGGTCAGGGTAAGTCATATCACTTTTGTTTCTTACCTTTGAAGTGTGCAGAATACATTGTGTAAAACTTGGGTGGGAAGTCTCAGGGCTCATGTCGCAGATACGTTAGACACATTGAGTCTTTCAGGGGGGAAGGACATGGTTGCTGTAGCCGTGCTGCACAGAACTGTGCCACTTGTCCCTGACACTCTGAGGCCTGTGTTTTCTGCATGCGGCCACCTCACTGTGCTATGTCATTGAGTGGATCACGGCCAGAGCGGCAAGAGAAACCTTGGATACGTTTCTGTTTTAGAATTGTCAGTCTTATCTCTTTGTATAGTTTGTTTTTGTCTTTTCATCTGGTGTGGAAAAGGTAGTGTTTAACATGTCAGGGCATTACTAAGCTCAGCAGCTGAATGTGACTCATATTCAAGTTCAGGTGCAAAAGGTCATAGACTGGAGTTGTTCATGATGTAATTTGTATTTTGGTATTTTAGCATCGTTTACTTGTTCCTTTAATATATATATATATATGCATTTGACATTATAAAAGAAGAAAACATTTGTGGTATTATGACCAATCATGTAAAATCAAAAGCCATGATATTTTTACTGATGACTTAAATGGTACACTTCACTTTTGAATATGTAATAGATATTTAGAATCATCTTCTTCGAACAGAGAGAATTAGGTCAAATTGTTTTCAGATATTTTCTAAAGTCACTCTTGAATGTAAATGAATAACCAAGTCAAAACAAATAACATTTTAATGTGTAATAAAAATATAAAACCAAGAGCTCCTTTAAAAAGAAAGAGAAAGAACATGAAAAAAAGGAAGAAAGGAAAGGATGGGGAGAGGGGAGAGGGGGAAAGGAAAGGAGGGAGGGAGAGAGTGAGGGAAGAAGAGAGGGAAGAAAAGTATGGTTGTAGTACAGACTCATCTTTTTCTACTTGTGTATTCAGAAGTCTACATTCTAATAAACTTAGAAATAGAACCGCTTCATCTTTGTCAGTTCAATACTCAGTTAAGCACTGGAGGTTTGGGAGACCATAGGGATTGTACAAAGGGTGGAATTTTTATATTGGGATTTTTTCCTAAAGATTCGTTTCAAGAAAGAGATACCTTATTTGGCAATATGTTAATATCACTTATATCAAACTGGTAAGTACATGGGTATCTGTAACACTGACTATTCAGTTTTCCTTTATTTTTAAATATTTCTTAATTAAACATTACTTATTTTTTAAATATCTTCACATGTTTAAAAAATTTTTTGAACTTCATTGCTGTTATGTCATCAACTGATAATTTAAGAATGAGTGAAGAGAAAAGCCCGTGAGTCACATTTATGTGGAGGCTACCACATAAATGTGACTCACGGGGCCGTGTGTGTGTGTGTGTGTGTGTGTGTGTTGTTGTTGTTGTTGTTTTTGTTGTTTTTACTGGAGACATTTTTCTACATATTTTATTTGGATCTTCTCATAGAAAAATTAGCAACTCTAACAGCACTGAGTGCACAGTCTCAAATAGCCCCCAAATTGTGAAAATACGAGCAACATACTCATTTGGAAATGGAAGAGTTCTCCAGGTTAACACAGGCCCCAACACATCCTATTGTCTCCTGCCTACCTCATTTCACTCACGTAGTCTACCTGAACTCTTGAAATAGGAATTGTGCACACAGCTCTGATACCAGATGGACCTGTTTCAGATGCAAGCTGTTGCTTGCATTCCAGGAAGAGTTGGTATGATCACAAGTACAATTCCACATTCTGTGAAATACCCAAATTTTCCATGAGATTTCTGCAAGTCCCTAATGGAATCAAGGTTTTCATGATGCATCTTTAATCCACCTCTTTTGTTCTTGTCATGTGCCTTCTCCCTTTTCAAGGAAAACACACACACACACACACACACACACACACACACACACACACACGCTTCTCATTGGACCTTATACCCACATAGAGCAGTTCTTTTCTCCTTTTGCCATCTTCTATTTCTAAATACATATCAGGTTTTTAAAAAATATATTGTCATTTTGTGTGTTCATTTGTTTACCTCAAGAAAAGTGAGCCCATTCTCTGCTGAATGCTGGAAGCAACTTTAAGATGACATAGGTACTGTTCTTCTTCCAAAGGCGTAACTTGTCTTCCCCAGGCCACCAGTTACACATGCGGGTTACGTATGTCAGTAGCCACTGTGATGTGTGGTGAAATTGGAGCAAAGCTTTTGAATCCTTATGAAAGGGACTCACAGAGGGGAAACCTCAAATTATGTACTAAGAGAAGCCAACAGGGCATGGCCGAGCAGGGAGCACATGTGGTCGCGTTCTTCTCCTTGTGGCGTTGTTTGAGAGGAAACTCATGGGACAGCAGAAGAAGACATGGAACCTCAGAGAATGCCATGGAGAGAGAGTTTGAGACCTGAGGAATTACAAAAGTGAGTGGTAGACCTACTATCTCAGTCTGTGACATTTTGAAGGCAGACTTTCCTGCTGTCTGCAGAAATGGTTGGGATTTCTTAATCTTCTCTCTCTAAAAATGTTCATTTTTGCCAGCAGTGAAGGTAGCCTCTATATATTATGACATCCATGTGTAGCCCAGGAATTGTATATTGGTGAATTTTGGTGAGACCATTTGTCTGATTTAGCTAAAAGCCACTGGACTGTGTCTTTCTGAAACCTAGCTTGATGTGAGGAATGTCAATTTAAGCTTATTCCATTCTCTACAGTGTTCCTCTAGGAGCTAAGATTGTGAAATATGTTCCATTTGAATTTACCTGCACAACAAAACAGTCTAGCCAGATTCTAGTTTAAGGAGCATATTATAAATTATGTAGCATGCAATGCCGGAATGAGGCATGGCCACCAGATGTAATTAACTGAGAGTAAACCCTAAGAGCGTCTACAACCTCAGTTCAAAAACTTCAGAGGCAGAGATGAGAGGAAGAGTTTTTTTTAAAGAATAGTCAAAATCAAAGTGTTAAATCTGAAAGTTCACAGCTTATTGTCCAAAAGCATAATTGAACTATTAGTAGAATATAAATTTCCTAAATTTCCTGGTGATTTAATCCCAGTTCTGAATCTAATACCAGTTTTAAAATTCCCAATATATACTTATAATTTTATATATTTTAATACTATATATATATTAGTTGATTTTTATATGTGCCCCATCTTACCAAAAAAAGATAAGGGCCCACCCTTTAAACCTACAAATCTCATAGCAAATTTAAGATGGTAACAAAACCTTAGTGTGTTATGTGCACATTATAGCTCACCTTAATATTTTCTTTTCTTTCCTCTCTCCTACCTTTCTTCTTTCTTTTCAAAATTCCATGATTAATGTTCACTCTATTTTAAAAAACACTTGCTGATATGTACTGGTATTTTTCTTTTCTTTCATCCGAACATAATTTTTCACCTCCCAAAGACATTTTTGCTTTGCCAAAATGGCTTTTTGTTGGGATGTGGGAACAAGCAGCATGCTGTTGTTTTACACTTTGCTAGAATGAATACATTGCTGACTTCTGGTAAACTTAGAAATTGCTTCCAAATATCAAAATGTTTGGTATTGCTGCTCATATGAAACACCTTGCAGTAACTTTGCCTTGTTCCTAGTTTCTTGTAACAAAATATATGTATATTAGTGTCTGAGAGGTTCTTACCTGCATTTGTTATTCCGTCTTTTAAAATTTCTATTATCATAAGAATAACTCTCACATGCTTGATTAAAAGATATATAATTATGTTGGTCCAAAGTTCTAACAGCTCTATGCCTAATACTAGCTATTTGGTTTGATCCCTTTACAATTTCTTTGTATTTTTCTAGGAGTTATTCAATAGACTTTTCCCACCATTGTTCACTTTCATGTTATTCTTGAATTTGTTTTGTGTACATTGAGTATATATTGGTAAAAATAACAGATTATCATTTCTAGTCTAACTTTTTTTCAAGTCCCACTGCTGGTATCTAATAAATTAAAAACATAAGAAAATATTGAATTCCAAACTAATATTTCACTTAGCTAAATGTATTGCTTAGCACTAGATTTTTCTTTTCTCCATAACTTTTTGAATAAATGGGAAATGATGTTCAAAACTTCACTATAACCAAAACATAGTTTGAGAAATTCGAAGAAGAGTAAGGGGAAGAATTTATTGAAATTCTGCCTTGCAATTACTGTGTTAATACACTATCAAGAGGCATATATAATTCATATGCTGGAGCCCTGTTATTCCAGTATGTTCAAGATGCATCCACAAGACTGAAACATTTATAGCAAGTTCCTTCCTGTATCTTAAGTAACAGACCTTATAGACATGGACCTATAGAGACCCCTGATTTTTTGAATTCTATTTAAAAGATATTCTAATGCTAGATCTCCACTGTATTTTGCACACATTTTTTCTGTTAACTAAATATTGCTGATTTCACCCAGACCACTACTGGTCCTTGTAAAAGTCAAGTCAGTGCAGTAGTTATAGAAAACACATTTTGACATCCTCTATCCAACTAGAATTCATTCATTACCAGAAATATCAATTAATAGAATTATGATTATAAAAGAAACCACTGCAACTTCTTGCCAATGTCTTTAAACCACACCATAGACACTAATTTGTGGATACACTGGTATAGAAAGCAGCTCAACTTTATGACAAATAAAACAATAGGTACCTTGCATTTCTTCCTAAGCCGAGTGATGAAAAGCCACCGTCAAATCCCATCCCCCTTCGAGTTAGAGTGATTTACTGGTAGATCTAGAAGGTCCTGCAGAATTTGCAGGTATAAACCCAGCCCATGAAAAAGCAGGGGTGGCATTCTTTCTCAGGGAGGTGTTATATTATTAAATAGGTTCATGAAACATCCCTTCCAAGGAATTAAAGATTTCACTAATCACAGTGAACATATCCTGAGAAGAATTAACAGAGAACCTTCAAGGCAATTATAAATCATAATAATAGTTGCATTAAAAAATTGAGAACATTGTCTGGAAATGGCACACTCTCCAGGAACGCCTTTCCCCACTCCGTTTCCGAGAAGAGAATCTCCATTAGCTACGGTAGAGTTACAGGACAGTAAAGATTCAACAAAAATGCCGCTGCTTTATGCTGTTGTGGAATATGAGTGTCAGGCTTTCCTATGCCTTGATTTGGAAAATAATTTGCAACATTGCTGGATTCAGAACAAAAGATAAGATACCTGTTTTGAAGTAGTTCTATCATCTTAGCTAACAGCTGTTGGTTGTCAAGGCAAGTCACACAGCCACAAAAAGGCAGACTCATAATTCAATGACTATTAAAAAACTGAGAGTAATATCAATAAAAAGAGAATTGGAATTGGTTTGATTGTCAGGCATTATTTTAACATAATCCAACACTCGGTCCCAGGTTTTGTTAATGAAGGAATCGTGAAGAGAAAGATAATACTATATATGGCTACTAAATCTGAAATGTTTAAGTTTTTTTCTCCTTTTTTGCCATACAAATGAAATTAAACATAGAAGACTGTATTAAGCTTAGCTATAACTAACTAAATAAGCATAATGTTAGAACTTATGCGCTAGGCTCTGGCAGGTGTGGCTTACTTGGTTGAGTGTTGTTTTATGCACCAAAAGAGCACTGGTTACATTCCCAGTCAAGACACATGCCCAAGACACAGTCTCTGTCCGGGTGTATGTGGGAGGCAGCCAATCATTGTTTCTCTCTCGCATCAATATTTTTCTTCCTCTCTTTCCCTCTTTCTTCTTCTCTCTCAAATCAATAAAAAGCGATTAAAAAGTTAAAAGAAAAACAAGTTATTGTTCACAGCTTAGTGCTATATAACACCTTATTTCTTTAGCCATGGAATGGTCATCAGCACAATTGTCCACCTCAGTTTCTTGCCTTTTCATATGATACTTTGAAGTTTTGAACTAAACTTTCAAATTCATAGAAAATAAGCAATATACCTACCACTAGATTGTCAGTAGATGACAATCAAAATCATCTCTGTATAGTTAGAATCAATAAACCATTTTATTTTTGAACTCATGAAAACATGCCCATCTTTCAGCGTGCAATCTCAATTTATAAATGTAATAGACAACCTATCACTTTTCTCATAAGTTGATATCAGATTCCTAATAGAGAAAAAGATCGTCAATTTTAAAATATCAGAGGTAGAAAGAGTCAAATCCAGACAATTAAAAAAATAATTTATGAGACTCACTGTAAGTTAACTTCGTCTTTTATCAAACCTGACTTAAATATGTATATAAAATATATACTACTTAATTTTCGTTTACTTTTATCTTTTTTATGAACACTAAACTAGGATATATTTTAACACATTAGTGAAGTGATGTCCTGAATGAAAGGTCTCATTTTTTTTTCAATTTTAAAGATACTTGTCTATGGATAAACCATATTGAAGTTTATGATCACAATAAGTTACACTTCAGCAAAGGAACCAATTTCAGAAGAAAATGTAGGGGCACCGAAGAATAGTCTGAGTAAAATAGAAACCAAGTTGATCTCCTCTAAAACATTCATGTAAATATTGTGATAGAACCTAAGGAAGGAGAGTATAAATCAACATCTCCATGGGGTTTCATTACTTTTTTCAGTCAACAAATATACGTTTGGTACCAATAATGTGCCTAGGGCTACAGAGGCTTGGGTGAGCAAGGTCCTTGCCCACAAGGGTGATGAGAAAGGAAAAAATTCATTGCTCCAAATAGAAAGCGGTTCTGAATGAATCTGTGTCTACTCATCATAATCCTATTTAAACAGGTAGGGAAGCTAAGAATTGATGGGTCAGAATATAAATACCTGCAAAGAAGCAAGTGGCATAGAGAATGATGCTCATAAGTTAATTGAAGGTCAAGATGAATACAGAATAATGTATATAATGTGGCCTTGAGGGAAATGGTGTGGAATAGCTTTAGAAAAAAGTATTTGGAGAAAGAGAATAACATAGGTAGCATGTTGTCCAACCATCTAGCAAAATATCAATTCCTATTTCCCACTTTGAGATCAGTCTAATTTGATAGAAAATTGAATTTGAAACTCTGTTGGTATCTCAATATTTTGCTCATTTATTATATATAGACAGACAGGCCACATTGGTCTTTAAAACCACACTATATTGATTCTGATAGATTTTAAATTCTAAAGGACAATTTTGGTGATGAGAAAATGATTTCAATCTTCTGTTCCAATCTTCAAGGTACCAAATTTGAAATTAGACATGGCAAGCCTAATATAGAGGACACACACTTCCCCCTTGAACTTGAATATACATTCAAAGCTATCTGTGTATAGGAACAGTATTTATTTTTAAAAGGAAAAAGAGGGAGCAAAAATATATTGAAATAATCAATGGCTGTGCAATAGCATAAAGACATTTAATAGATTTGTCAGCATGTCAGTCAGAAATGAATTACAATTGTGGTAAAGAAATGAAGGTAAAAGGCATTTCTCTGGGGAAGGGTGGCATGCAAAATAAAAGCATTAGTGTGACATACAGTTTACAGAAACTGACTTTGTGGAGATTAAAGTTTATGCTTGTTGACAGTACAACAGAAACATGTCACCCAATGTAAAAATGATCATGTCATAACCATGTCTTAGCTGATGGCTTGATTTTACATGCAGCGATAGACATTAGATAGAATTCAACATGCATTTCCATCCACAGACATTAAGTTAAGCAGAGTAGATGCTTCCATGCATGGATGCAATGATTTGAGACCATACAATTTCTGCCATGAGGTATTTTATACCACTTTACCACAAGGATCAGTCCTATGGCTCATACATTAGATTGACTTTAGGAAAAATGAACAGAAATTGAATTATTCATATTTGATTTACAGATATAATTTGAATCTAGCTATGGAGCCTGACATAGGCTTCCAGGATTCTCACAAAATTGAGGCCTACTGGAAAAAAGTGATTATTATGATAGAAATAACAGTATTAATGGAACTGATGATTATACATGCATTTATTTGGCATGCATGTGAAAATCACTTTCTGTGTTTAACCTCCATTAATTTTCATAACGTTTGTACAACAGCATGTTGATAATATATTTTAAAGAAGACAGAAATTAAGTTTAGAAAGGCTTAATATACAAATGAATCAATACCCAGTGAAAACATTTAAGAAAGGAACAGGACCCAGCTTTAAGGACAGGCTGGTCTGAAAGAAGAGAGGCCCCAGCCATTGGGTACAAGTTCAGATGTGACTCAGGATGTCACTGCAACTTTTAAAGCCACTTTTCTTGGATGGGTGCTATGATTTGCAAGAACTTACAGAAGGAAATTACAAACTATTAAAGTCTAAAGTGTAGTCATTGAAGTGATGCAGATCTATTCATTTGTGTAACTTTTCTCTAGTTTCCTAATCGTGTATATTATGTGTAGTGGAACTTTCTGACTAATCTTAAGAAATGGTAAAATGTTTTCCTACTCTAATCTCTTTTTTATTTTTTGGTTTTGCAGCACCATACTATCAGAGTATATATATGTCTTTTGCAGGAATGTTTACAAATCTTCGGTGTTTGGGTGGTGGTGTACTGGCAAAAGTTTAAAAAGTTGCTCTACATGGGAAAAAAGCATGCATATATATGCATACCTAAGTTTGTTATAAATTTTATAAGGTGTAGGACACAATTTACAAAAAAATACTCCTTATTGTAAATTCCACATGGCCAATTGATTCTTTAAGAATTTTTTTTGACTTTTGCCAAACTCTGATAATATCTGTAGCTAATTTTTTTATTGCAATTGATTGATTAACATAGTAGTTCTGACATCAATATTGGTTTATCCCTATTTATATTAATGAATAAAACAAAAAAAATACACATGGTGAGAGGAATTGATGTTTGCTGACATTGTACATTTACCTAACAGTTCAATATGTGATTTCCTGTTGATCAACCAGCTTCTAACTGTACAAGGTCAAGAGCACTGTTTCATATTCTACCAGTAACCGTGGGGGATTCTGAGCTATAGGTTATTCTCCATCAGGAAAGCCCTTTGGTATACGAAGTAATTGGATCCTTGTCCTTTTCTCCACTTCTGTGTTTAACCACTAATATCATGAGTTCATTATCATCACATCCCAGGTTGTTCTCCCAGCTTAGTTTGGACATTTATTGATACACTCCTTTGGTTGCATAAACATTGCCTATAACAGAGAGTCTGCACTGACTTCATAATGAGAGACCCCTGCCTTGTACAGCATATTGTATATAGCTATTCCTCTTTTTTACGAATAGCCCTAGATACCAAGCCCAGGTTAGTCAGAAATGTTACAGGTGAAGTTGTATCACCTTTAAATATTTGGATGCATACAATGACAATGCTTCATTTCATGGAGAGGATGAAAGTATATAACTAGCACAACATTTGACATTTTAAAGTTAACTTGCAAATTAACAGCAAAAGTGCAGATTGAAAAAAAAAAACTATGTACTATGCCTCCAAGTTGCACAGTTAAACCTTGATATGGAAAAAAGAGGATGAAAAAAACATTCTCTTTCAGAATTGTTAACATGTCATGCCACGGGCTCTTTCAAAGGTGGCTGAATAAAGTGATCAAGGGAAAAGTCTGATTGAATTTTCCTTCTATTTTTTTAACCAAAGTAGAAATAAAAGTAATGGTACTTTTTTTTTTACTTCATAGATAATGGGTGGTATTGTGCTTTTATAGCCTTATAAATTTAATACTGATATTCATGTGAGAGCATCAAATTGGTTTCAATACTTGAATTTCCATTAATCCATTAGTTTTGGGACCATTAGGAAGAAATAAATGGGAAAGCATGCACACACACACACACACACACACACACACACACACAAAACACCCACATACACAAATTTCTACCCTTGCCATATATATAAATGTATATATATATTAATCAACTCTATCAAGTCTATCTTCTGCTTGTGTTTGGAGTGTATTACCCATTTTATGTGCTGGGCATGATTATACTCATTTCCTTGGTAGGATGTGTTCCCTTTTGGAAGAAGAGGGCATCTTTGAAGTGGAGTGCAGATTCTTAGAAAATAATATTTAAGTTCCTGTAGGTTGAATATTAAAATAGCCACGACTCTTAGTGTCTATGTTCAGATTAGATTCTTATAAAGTAGCATGGTGCTCTTTGGACTTTATCCAAAAGAAATGAGAATACATGTCAACAAAAGCCTCCTAAAAAAGCTTGTCACAGATGCTTTACTCATAAAAGCTACAATGAGGAAAATAGTCATTTTGTCTGTTGTCAAACAAGACAAGAGTAGATGAATTATACTATTTTTTATATAATGGAATACTATGTAGGAATAAGAAAGGATCAAACTATGTGGGTTAATCTCACATAGTTTGTGTTTGCATGTAAATATTAGGGTTTTTGAAATCTATGTAACATATACCATTAGCATTTTAATGAGGATAGTGTATAATTTGTAGTTCTCTTTAGGTTGTATGGCATTTTAACAATATCCTATATAATAAAGAGGTAATATGCAAATTAACTCTCACATCTTCACAAGATGGCTGCCTATGACCAGGCTGGCAGGGGTTTAGTGAGGAATGACCAAATAACTGAATAAACAGGCTGCGTGGGGGTGACCAGGCCTGCAGGGAGGGAGCAGTTGGGGGAGAGCTGGCTGGCAGCGGGGCTGGGGGGGGGGGAAGTTAGGGGTGACAAGGCTGACACGCAGAGACAGTGAGGGGTGATCAGGCAGGCTGGGGGGAGAGGGGCAGTTAGGGGCAACTAGGCTGGCAGGAAGGTGAGCAATTAGGAGCCAAGGGTCCAGGATTGTGAGAGGGATTTCCAACTGTCCCCAGGATTGGGCCTAAACCAGCAGTTGAACATCCCCCAAGGGGTCCCAGATTGGAGAGGGTGCAGGCTAGGCTAAGGGGACAACCCCATGCACAGATTTCATGCACACAGCCTCTAGTTCTATGAACCTAAAATATCTTTCCATTTATATGTGTCTTTTAAAATTTATTTCATCAGGTCTTGTAGTTTCCAGTGTTCAAGTGCTTTACCTTCCTGGTGAAATTCATTACTAAGTATTTTCTTTTTGATGCTATGGTAAATTAGATTTTTTTTTAAATTTCATTTTCAAATGGTTCATTGTTAGTTTAACAATGGTTCATTGTTAGTTTAGCCCTGACCAAGTAGCTCAGTTGGTTAGTGCATCATCCAGATACACCAAGGTTGCAGGTTCAATCCCTGGTCAAGGTGCATACAAAAAGCACCCAGTGAACAAGTGGAACAACAAATCAATGTTTCTGTATCTCTATGCCTCTCTCTGTCTCTCCCTACCCCTCTCTCTCTTTCTCCCTCCCTTCCTCTCTACCTCTAAAAAACAATAAATAAAAGAAAAAGAGATACCATTTATTTTTGTATGTTGATTCTGAATCCTGCGACTTTACTGAATTTGTTTATTAGTTCTAACACTTTTTGGGGGGATGTCTCTAGGGCTTTTACATGTAAGATTATGTCATCTGAAACCAGAGATAATTTTTTTTATTTGGATGCCCGGTATTTCTTTTTCTTGCCTAAATTCTCTGACTAGGCCAAGGACTTGAATATACATTTCTCCAAAGAAGACATACAAATGGCCAACAAGTATATAGAAAGGTGTTCTACATCATTATTTTTCGGGAAAATGATAATCAAAATTGCAGTGAGGTATCACCTTGCACCTGTTAGTATGACTATTATTTTTTAGTTATAACTATAAAGTATTGGCAAGGATGTGGAGACATGGAGACTGTGTATACTTGCACATTCTCTGTGGAAATGTAAAACTGTGCAATACCTATAGAAAACAATGTGGTGGTTCATCAAAAAAATAAAAATAAAAATAGAACTTATCCAGCAATCTACATTCCGGAAGTGTATCCAAAATAAATAAAATCATGTTCTCAAAGAAATACCTGCACTACTATGGTTATTACATATTCTTTGCAATAGCGAAGAAATAGAAACACATGATGTGTTCATCCACAAATGAATGGAAAATAAAATGTGGAATGCACATTAAAAGAGAATGTTACTTAGGCTTAGAAAAGAAGGAAATCCTGCCACTTGCAACAACATGGATGCACTTGGAAGACATTATGCTATGTAAAATAAGCCTGTCAAAAAGGACAAATGCTGCATGATTATACTTAACTGAGTTACCTGAAGTAGTCAAACCCATGGAAGCAGACAGAACACTAGTGGTTGCCAGGGGCAGGAGGGGATTTTTGGTTGGATAGGTATAAGTTTTCAGTTATACTAGATGAATACGTGCTAGAGATCTGCTGTACAACATAGAGCCTGTAGTTAGCCACACAATACTTTGCACTTCAGAATCTGTTGACAGAGTAGATTTCATATTTAGTGTTCTAACTATTAAAAAAAACACAAAAACAAACAAATAAAACACAAAACCCCAAAGGGAAACAGGAAACTTGGGGAAGTGTTAAGTATGTCCATTACTTTGATTGTGCTGATGGTATCAGGGTTGTTTGCATATGTGCAAACTCATCAAATTGTGCACACTAAGTCTGTGCAGTGCAGTTCTTGGTTTATTAATTATACCTCAATCAAGCTGTTAAAAAATAGTGGCTGCCTTGAGTGAGTGAACTGGATGAGAAGGGGCATGAGGGAGATACCTTACTGGGATGATGGAAATGCTGTTTATCTTGATTGGCATATGGGTTACTGAATGTATGTCTTTCTTAAATCTGAGCTATGTTCTTAAGATTATGCATTCACTCTGAGTAAATTATATCTCAATAAAATGTAGTCCGGTGCTTTGGAGAAAATAATGACTTATTAACAGTTACTTTTTTTACTCATAATAATTTGCCTGCCTCTAATTCTCTTAAATTTTCACAACACAACTCTGTCTACTATATAATTTTACCATGTTTTTTTTTAAAAAAAAACATGGACATTATTTCTACATTTATGAAATAAACTGTGTTTGAGGAGGCAGATGAATTGCCATATCATACAGGTATAGGAGATTTAGAGATCAAATTATAGTATAGATCTACCCCATGTACAAGTAAATGGTAGAAATAATACAGTAATGTTCTTTCTGTCTGACTCAAAACACACCTCTTCTTATTTAAAACCATGAGAACAAATGCAGAAGTGTCAAAACACGTTCATTTAATTTATATTCTGCTCAAGGTATATACATTTATTAAATGACTGAAGAGATTTTGTTGAGTAGACGTATGTGAAAATCCCTGAGCTAAGCTACTGCATGATTCCAGCAACAGAGTTCAACAGCTTAGTGGTGACTGCCTTTTAGGTACAATACCATTCTTTTTCATTCCTTGAATCCAAACGCCATATATCTAAAACTTTGAAGTATTTGTTTGTTTGTTTGTTTTATATTTTTTTCTATTTAAATTCTAAAAGGAGAATTTTCCCTGAATTAAAATGCAAAGGTATCCATTCTCAAATAAAGTTCTTGGATGTATATTCTGATGCTTAGCAGAGGAAGCCCATAAATGTCAGTTCTTGCAATATAAAAAAAACATAATGCCGCTACAAGATAAGGGTTTATATATGCTTGTATTTTGTCATATAAAAAGTTAATTTTAGGCCCGGCCAGTGTGGCTCAGTGGTTGAACATATACCCATGAACCAGGAGGTCACAGTTCTACTCCAGATCAGAACACATGTCCAGGTTGCGGGCTTGACTCCCAATAGGGGGCATGCAGGAGGCAGCCAGTCGATGATTTTCATCATTGAATTTCTATCTCTCTCTCCCTCTCCCTGAAATCAATAAAAAAATAAATAAATAAAACAATTAACTTTGGTATGTTGATAAAAAATGTTAGGTTAAAAATTTTTTAAGAAAAAGATATACCTACATTTCACCAGCTATTTGTTGCATGTACCATAATTTAAACTATATCATGTAGAGTCATTTCCCAATTGAGATGTGTTGATTCCAAAGAGTTTACGTGATTGTCTTGTTTGTATGTCATTCTTATTTTTAGTTTTTAAAGTGAATGTGTTTAAGTATTCCACATTAATTAGGAAGTCTGCTAAGTAGATGTTATCTCATTTTCTTCTTATAACTACCTAATAGGTTTAATACCATTAACAGTCCCAATATTTCACGTGAGAATGTTAACACTTTCAATAGTTGCCACTTACTGAAGTTAAAGAGATGGGAACCCCAAGGAACAGGATTTATATCTAGGCAGTTTGATCTCAGAGCCCTCACCCTGCAGTACTAATTTATACTGTCCCCTAGGCAGAAACCTTCTACATACATAGAGAAATGGGAGACATGCCCTGGGATAATTTCTTTGTATCACTTCTTTTTTAAAAGGAGGGGAAGTGACCAGCCACAGCATTTCCCTCTGATTGCGAATACACCACAAACCACTAATATTTTCCTGCTCAGGATTTGTTTCAATACATTCCTGCAATAATATACACACACTTAAATGCTGACCATGGCCTGGTAAGCAACTAATTGAAGTAAAGCAGGCCAGGGCACACGTAAGGAGAGATGTCACTGTAGAGACATGGTGGTCACAAGTGGGTCCAGGTCCTTAGTCACGTTAGTTTATTCAAAGACAGGCACCCAACACCTGATTCATAATGAAAGGAACTATAGGCTTACATACTGTAAGTCAAAGTAATGTGGGATTGTGAGTTGATTTATTTGAATGACTCTTTCTGGCTGGAATTCCCCTGGCTCTGTTCTCCTTCATGTAGGGCTTTATCTTCAGGGTACCTGCAGCATTCCAATCCTCATATTCATAGTATCCAAGCCTCTGGATACTGATAGTGTCAAAAAGGAGAAGAGGGGTGTGTTGGGAAGTGTCTCAGATGATTTAGGAGGGAGGAACTTTTCCAGAAGCCCTAGAAAATATCTTCTAACATTTCGTTAACTCATACTTCGTCACATATCCTTGAAGAAACATGTTTTTGGCACACACACAAAAAAGGAAAATTCAGAAATTGAAGGAGTGCCTTTTCCTGGGGTCTTAGGGTTATTATGTACAGGTGTGTATCTGAACCAACATAGTTCTGTGAGGAAAGGGAGAGGAGGGACTGGATGCTAATCAATAATGTCTTCTACACCCCTGCTTAGCTCCAGCCAATTATTGTTCTTAGGGACTCAGGTCATATATTTTGGTTTTATTTTCCAAGAAAAACTGGAAATTTAAGTGATTATGAGAATTACTTTTGTGTATTAAGGTAACTACACAGCTGAAACTGCATCTTCAGAACAAACATGCTCATCATTCTGCAGCTCTGGGTTTGGTCTAAATTTGGCTGGTACTAAAGCTGCATTTTTGAGAACCAGAAACACCATGAAGAGAAATAGTTTCATGTTTGGTCCATAGGATTGCCAGGGGAGGGAGTCTCAGTAAGTCTGGATATGGAGCTGAGATCAGTACCTGGGGGGAAACAACCAAAAAGCCTAGAAGGAGTGATATAACGGGGCAAACTGACAACATCAACAGTGATGGTTTTCTCTAGGATGCTTTTAAACAGGCTGCTTTTCCCCACTGAAAGCACCACTCTGAACTTAACATGTAGGCCATAAAAAGTTCTGTGGAAACTGAAATCAATTCCTAGGCCATCCGTCATTCTCCCAAGTCAGTCTAACAATCCACTGTTCTGATGACCTTATGCTGACCACCAGTCTCACTGCCCTCCTTCTGTCATGTATTGAGCTCCTACTGTCTGCCAGACACTGCCCTATGTTTAGCTCGTATTAGCTCATCCATCTTGGGAGATGATTTTTCTCATTTGACAGATGACAGCACATTAGTTTAGAAAAGTCAAATGACTGTCGAAGGTCAGAGACTTAGAAACTAGACTAGGGCCCGAATGTAGTTCCAAATCTGTTGGACTTCAAAACATGGATCTTTTCTGACAAAGCTGTTTTGCCTTCATGGCCCCTATCCCCACATCCACAGTCAGGTAGGAAATGGGCATGCTCCCAACATACTGTTTGAGATGAACTAGTG
The DNA here is from genome assembly GCF_000147115.1 of Myotis lucifugus. Taxonomy (NCBI): domain Eukaryota; kingdom Metazoa; phylum Chordata; class Mammalia; order Chiroptera; family Vespertilionidae; genus Myotis; species Myotis lucifugus. Next base: position 1,080,031 of record NW_005871220.1, read on the forward strand.
TTATTAGCACAAGCATGAAGTTCAACTTCTGGGCGGAAAAGAACCTCAACACATGTATCGTGCAAGCATATCTGCTTTGTATCTTACATGTCTTTCTTCTCCATACTTTTCTTTGCCCTGACTACTCTATTCAAGGGTTAATATGTTAACTAAGCTTTGGAAGATAATTGTGGAAGGTCCAATACTCTAAGACTAGATTATGATTTTCCTGTCCTCATTTACATACTTCTGACATCATTATTTCTGTTTGCCTAGAAATCTTGGATATCTTTCTACCTGCTGTTTTCCTTCCTACCTTCAATTTAAGGTATCAGTGGAAAAAGTTTTTAAATTTATTTTCTTTATTGATTAAGGTATTACACATGTGTCCTTATCTGCCCATTGCCCCCTTACGCGCCCCCCCACTCATGCCCTCACCCCCCTAGTGTCTGTGTCCATTGGTTATGCATACAAGTCCTTTGGTTGATCTCTCCCTCTTCCCCCACCCTCCCCTGCCTTCCTTCTGAGGTTTGATGGTCTGATCGATGCTTCTATGTCTCTGTATCTGTTTTTGTTCATCAGTTTATGTTGTTCATTATATTCCACAAATGAATGAGATCATGGAAATTTTTTTAAGTATCCAGAACATTCTCTTAGTTCTAATGGACTTGGGTTAATGCTGAAATGTAGATGAAATGACTGGACTTGGTGTTGGTTTGTTTTTACATTGATTGCTATTTGGTGTTTGGTTAATATACCAGTATTAATTGTAGTGTGTGAATCAGTTTGCCTCCTTTTTTACTTTCTATTTATTTGCTGTTGATGTGTGAAGGATCTCTTTCTAGTGAGCACTTCTTAAAATTAGAACATATATCTTTTATTCTCACATTTTTCAGCACTCAGTACTCTGTCTTGTATTCTGTAGATTCTGAACACATGTTTGTGGGATGGTTGGATTTGTTGTATTTCAATATATGTGAGTTGATTATTAAAAATATCAACCAGCTGATATTATTCCTCACCACATATTTTCTGAAATCTATTTCAAAAATGTACACATTCTCTTTTTCCTTTAGTGTCTTTTGGGGTGAAATAGTACAGTCAAAACCATGAGTCATTTTTGATGTGGGAAAGAAAGCTTCACCCTGCAAGGAAGCCATCCTGAGAATCTGTAATGAGAACAAAATAAACCGCCTCGTCCTGGGCTCACAGCACTGTGGCTCTTGATGACTTAGGATTCCTTCACTAGCAAGTACAGAGGAGTTTGTGTCTTTAAAAAATAAAGCTCATCTCTTATGTGAGACAGTTTATAGTTTATCAAAAGGTTGCATTAAGGTGTTTAATAAATCATGCTGCATACAACCCAGGGATGAGAAAGCACAACTGTCTCAAATAAAATACATTAGGAATACAAGAAAAACATAGGTTCTTCTTTTAAACATAGATCCTCTGAGCCCTTAGAAATTAATCAGAAAGTATTAATTGTCTACCAAGTTTACAGTAGGAAAGGAATAAAACAAGCAAAACACACACACACACACACACACACACACACACACACAAAATAAAACCCCAGATATAGTCTTTCCTGAGTGAATGTACAGAGCCTGGGTCATAAGATATGATGTGCAAATAATAATATCTGACCAGTTTTAATGTTTTTGTTATGATTGAGTAAGAAATAAATCGACGCTTGCAACTTCAAAAGCAAGTTTGTTTATCTTAAGGCAAAGGATATTCCCTGTAGGAGAAATATTCGAAAATCAGCAGGGATGAGTCCCAGCTGTGCCCTCTTCAGCTGATGGCTCCTCCAGGGGTACTGTTTCTCGTACCATCTTGATCAGACTTCCAGGAGGCAAGTCTAAACAGCAGGCTCTCTGATAGTGAAGTGACAAGGGGATTCATACTCCTGACCTAAGGACTGTAATTGATTTGTTGATTAGGTCAGACACAGAGTTTCTATAGAACCTGAAGGCTGTCATTCAAACGACCCCTCTGCCCCTGACTGGGTCTAGATGAATCCAAGCATGTTTACAATGGCTTTTCCAGCATGGAGTAGGCTAAGGAGTCAGCAGTTAGGTGGATGTAAGTCAACAGTGAGAGGAAACTCTGGCTGTGGCTGCTTCATTTAGAACACAGGAGGTGTCCCAAGAGGGTAGGGGTGCCAGGGAGTGAAGGTTGCCAGTGGATAGATGGAGTTCCCTGAACAATGCACTCCTGTTTTTATCTTTTTCTGAGAGAACATCTCTTCAATCTCTCTTTAGACTGACAAACAGAGCCACTCCTTTGATTTAGGAGGCACTCAGCTGCCTGGTGCTGGAGTGTGTGTGTGTGTGTGTGTGTGTGTGTGTGCACACTTACAATAAGCATTTGAAGTGGACCTTGTGGACCACTCCAAGGAACAACCAGAATACGAAAGAATTTGTTTTGGCTTTGGGGTTAAACAGAGCAGACTCAGGTAATACATTTATTAGTTCCGTGAGTTGAGGTAATACATTTATTAGTTCCGTGAGTTGAGATAGCTGACCACTAAGGATATTAGTTGCCCAAGTATGTAAAATGGGGATAATAGCATCTATGTCTTAGTTCTGTTATCAGCTGCCACAGTACCTGGCAAGAATAGGAGCGTAATTAATACCAGTCCCCTTGATTTCCTTCAAAAAACTTCTAATCATGCAATGGCCTGCCTGCAACTCAGCATCTCTCTGGTCCTGAAGAGGTATGAACTACACCCTATGGGTTTAGAGCTGGGCAGACTCCAGGACTCCATGTGTTCCTGGAAAGATATAAGGAGCCTCAGGCAATCTTTATCAGTTCCTTATCAAATCAACAATGCTACTGATTCTCTTCTTGACTTTCTAGCCAGTACTTAAGTTTTTTCTTCTTCCTTTCGAAGACACAGCCTTGCATCTTACTTTCCTTCTTTCTCCATTCCTATCTTTATCTTGATTTTCTACTCCAGTGGTAAAGTTTTAATGATGTGTCAGACAGACATTTTTGAGGGTCCATCACTCCCTAAGACTGAAATATGATCGCCCAATCTTCATCATGTATATTCCGTATATCTGCTCTTATTATTCAGAAATCTTGTATGTCATTCTGGAGGTCATGACTCCTTGAGGGCTGCTACCATTTGTATTCACAGCACCCAGAACACTGCCTGTTAAGAGGCTATCCACATATAAAGGGTGTCCCCCCAAAATGCAAACATACTTTAACAGTTGATAGCTCAATTTTGAAAATAAAATTGATTTTTATAAACGCTGCCTTTATAATTATTCAAAGTGTGTATACATTTTTAGGACACCCTATATATTATAAAGGAGTGGAAAAATTAGCATAAAATATAAGAACAATATTATTATATTTAAAACACAAAGAGTGCTAACTGCATACCGAATACCATTTAAAGAACTAGCCAGATCTAAGAGACAAAACACTTTGACACATGGAAATATTGATGTTTTCTGTGAATATATGTAGACAGACGTGTGATAAGGGGTTATGACAGGTGTATAAGGAGAAATCAAACTACTTGAAGTTCAGATGCTTAAACCTGTGCTGACCAGGGGAATAATTTCATTGTGTTCAGCTGTGACAAAGTAGATAAATGTATGTTGACTAGCTTTAGAAGTGTGGAAAATATAACTTACTGGAAATTGAAATCTTGGATCAAAATGCAAAATTTATTGGTGTATAGCTTTGACTGCAACAGTAAATCAAGAGTCTTCCTAGCTCTGCTCCTCAGCTCAGAAGTACTCTTCTAAACCCTCGGGATGAATCTGTACGTCTTTAGTTAGAAGACCTATATCATCTGCCAAAACAAGATTTCCTAGGTTTACTTCTAAATATAGCTTTAGTTTGGGTAATTTGCTATAATCAATTTTGAAGAACATTTAAACTCAATCTAATGTTTATTTTCTTTGCCAATTCTTGGCGCCTGCATATATGATGACTCTCATTCAAACTAGAAGATTACACACCTATTAAATATGTACATGCAAGTGAAATCTGCACATCATATAAGTACAAATTTAACTCTGGGAGATATATTGCTTTCACTGATGCATTTATTCATTTGCTGAGGGTTGTTTTAAAGTATGCATGTATTAAAGATAACATTTAGAGAGCTTCACTTTGAAAATTCCTCAATTTCCTAACAAAATAGTGCAATTATGAAAATTTCACTAATCTCATATTTACCATTGCTGGTACATTTTATACTCAGCTTTGATATTTGTAGTAGCTTTATGAGGGCCATATTTATTTATGAAATTGTTCACCAGTTGTGTGTTTACTGATATAGGACTGTAATTATTTTATGTTTGCCAATAGTCTTATAGTTAGTATATTTGACAGAGGTAACTTCCTGCCAATAATAGAAATACCAAGTTGGAAAGGGTTTCTTTTCTAAGCACCTGTCGTTGACAATGAGATGTTAGGACAGAATTGCAAAGGTGAGGCGGCTGAGTGTGCCTCATTTGGAATAGGCAAGGGTAAGACGCCCTAAGCAGGGACTCAGAGGTAGATGGCCAAAGTGGACAGGGAAGAGGGTGGAAGCATTTCAGCTTTGGAAGGTCATATTTAAGGAATGAAGTTGGTAAAAGTCATATTCGTTTGTATCAGAGTAAAACTAAGGCATCAAAAACAAATGAGGGACAAACAGAACAATCAGTCAGAAACACACAATGGGAGACAGAACAAGATATAAATACAGAGCCATGTTGTAAGGTGTGAACTGGAAGACAGAGTGCAGGCTCTGGCTGACAGCTATAGTTGGGTGGTGGGTTTGTATTTTTGTTTTAAATAGGAATTAAAAATTCAATTATCCATCAATGTTTAAATGCCCATTTCTGACTTCTCCTCATGAATCACAAGTTCTTGAAGGTCCTACGTGAGCAGCTGCTGAATTTGAGCTTTTCTTACCTCTTAGGTCCCCTTTTACACCTATAATTCTGATGTCATTATTAATAGCACTCTTTCTCCTTTTCAAAGTGTTCTGGCTTGAAAGATCGATTTATTACTCTCCTCTCTGGGGAGTTATGCCCTCTTGCAACACCCACAATCTCTATCTCTACCTCGCCTTTTATATCCAACACACTTGAAATATTAGTGTTAAATGCCTTGCTTGTGGAAGTATCTGAGTTTGTGATTCCTGTTCTCAGCCAACAATTAGGAGTCATAAACTGGAAACTTATTGAAAGACACAACCATTTTGATGACCAAAATAATTGTAGGTTGGGAGGAGCAGGTTGAGCTTTTGAATCAAAGGAGTAGTGATAAGCAGATTTTTTTTTCATGATCTTGTGGTTCCCAAAGGTCAGATGGAGGAACTGGGAGCCCACGGCCACATCTGCCCTGCACACCTTTGTTATTTGACTTATACAGCCTATGCTCCTCTGAATCTATTTAAATAGGGATAATTCCCCTTTAAAAACAGATTTGGAAAACTGGAAGATATGGCAAATTTGGGCCCATTTTTTAAAAATGGCAACTGAGGACAGTACTTGCCTGTTCTGCTGTAGGTGGGTCACCCATTCTCTCAATTACCACAGTGGTAACAAAATGATTCATTCATTTCTTGCACCTGCTTAGTTACAGTAGGTTTCCATTTTTGTGTTCTGAATGGAGGCAGGTATCGATGCCTATATATCACACTCAGACTCAAAATAATTGTTTTGAGATGGAGGGCTGGAATTGGAGAGAAACAAGGAGACTTTGGCTGGCCCACCCTTGCATGCCACCATGGACACTGTCCTACTTTTAAAAATACATATATACTTTTTATTGATTTCAGAGAGGAAGGGAGAAGGAGAAAGAGATTGAAACATCATTGATCAGCTGCCTCCCGCCTCCCACATGCTCCTTACTGGAGATTGAGCCTGCTACCCAGGCATGTGCCCTGACTGGGAATTGAATGGTGACCTCCTGGTTCATAGGTAGATGCTCAACCACTGAGCACACCAGCCGAGTGACAATCTCCTACTTCTGATAGTAGAAATGATACATTAATTATCAAGAGGGAGTTGTAATAATAAAATTGTGCTAAAAGTAAGTGCTTATTTAACTATCGCCTTTCTCTATTTGATCTGATAGCACGCTGAAATATGAACATAACATTGTCTCTTACAGCAATGCTCAGAGGTAAATTGCTTATTACCTCCATTATACAGATAAGGAGTTTAGTTGTTGATTCCAGAGCTAAATCCAAAACCCATGCTCTTAACCATCATGCATAGTGGATTTCTACCTTATGTAAATACTGGAGTGATCCACCCAGTCTGGGGCTTCTTGATTATGTATTATTTCTGTTTCTTATGTAGAAATTAGGTACAGCATTCTTTCCAATTCTCTGAGAAGTTCCACTGTACTGCAGCACTGTATGGTAGGGCGGATGTCCATAAGGAAATTAAACCCTGGGTTTTCCTGAATCTTCATACCTAACACAGTCTAGAGATGTCCTATCATTCCATCTCTGGCAGATGCCAAAGGCAGTGAAGTGAAGTTCATGGACTGTTCCTGATACATTGATCTTAAACTTACAGTGTTTCACTTCTGTTCAGTTTGTCATCAAACCACCTCCAGCTGGGATATCACCATATTTCCTTTATGTCAGCACCATATCCTGTATGACAATGTGGTACACAATTACATCCTCTTGCTCACTTTTCCAAAATTAATAATGATGCTACCTGCACTCTAGGTTGTAATACAAGTAGACTGTGGTCATGTACGTGTCTTGTAAGTAAATGTAATAGGGCCATAGCTGGTTTGACTCAATGGATAGAGTGTCATCTTGTGGACTGAAGGGTCCCGGGTTCGATTCTGGTCAAGGGCATCTACCTTGGTTGGGGCTCGTGCAGGAGGCAATCAGCCGATGTGTTTCTCTCACATCAATATTTATCTCTGTCTTTCCCTCTCTCTCTAAAAATCAATGGAAAAATATCCTTGAGTGAGGATTTAAAAGAAAATAAATAAAAATGTAATAGCATTTACTGTACACTTCCCCAACCACTTTATGGTAACCACAGTAGAATTAAATGGTTTACAACTTCTAAAGTGCAGAAGCATTGGGACATTGTATTACTTTTCCTAAGTTATGATAACTTCTCTTGTTTCATATAATTTGAAGAAAAATTATAAAAGATAAAGAATGGAAACATCTTGGGAAAATTCGGTTAATGATAATATAACCTAGCCCAGGGACATGATTTAAATTCCGATTTCATATAATTTGGTAGTACTGGACAACTGGGTGGTCTCCCCAGAATCTCTCCTACCACTGCTCTATTGTATGGTAAGTAGCATTATTTGGGGGTATGCTGGACTTCAACTCTGATACCAGTTGGACCCGAATTGGTATAAGTTGATCAGTGTCTCCTTGTTCAGACATTGCTTCTAAAATGAGCATATTATCTAAGTTGGTTTGATTACTTAGTACAAGCAGAGTGAAGTACAGGAATTTAGTCAATTTTGGTGATAAAAGTAAGTGCTTATTGATTGGCATGGTATGGTTTAAGAATGCAACATGTGAGCTGGTGCAGCTATTGCTGATGAATTGAAAGAGGCACTCTGAAAATAAAGTTGATACATAGAGGAAGGAAACATTAAGAGATAATGTAAATCTCTAGAATGAACCATACCTGAAGCTAATATTATCAGCACATTACCACTCCTTAGGCATAAAAGCTAGTACATTTTTTTTCTGAAAACCTCACTGACACCCCTTCTAGAAGCTAAGACAATGATTATTACTGTAAAAAGTAAAAAAGACACTATGATAAGCACTAATTTAAATACAGTTTCAACTACAGGCTTTTAGTCATTATCCCTTTTATCAATCCATTCAGTTATGTTAAAATTAATGCTTACATAATACATTGGCCTTAATATTTCTGTTGTTTAAAAAAAGGAAAAGTGAAGAAACAAGATTAAGGATTAAATTTTGGATCAGTAGTTCTCAAACAGTGTCGTACCTGTTCTGGTACCTAGGGAAATGGCTAAAATCTGGTCCCACTGCTCCTGGGACAGGTAGATAAACCACAAAACAAGAAGCCTTTTACCTTTCTGAAGGAATTTTTGACACTGCATCCAAGAGATCCCTTTGAAAACATCCTCCAAGATAAGTTAGCAATTCCAGATGAGACTCGAATACTCCTAACACTACCACCTGAGAGAAGGCGGCAGTTTATCTCTCCTTCTGCTGCAGAATAAAGAACTTAAATCAATCCACTCAAGCGTGTGAGGAGGGGAAAATGTAGTTTCACAACTAAAAATAATCGGATGATTATACTGCCTGCTACCACCACAACACAGAAAACAAATTTCTGTTTATTTTCAAACTTAGGTATTACTATTCTCCCCTCCTCCTGTCTCCCTGCTCGCGCGCGCGCACACACACACACACACACACACACACAATGACTGCCCATAAAATTTCCATTGCAATTACTGTACACATCCACTTTACAGAAGAATTTTGAAAGCAAATGGGCCCAGACAATTGTCAGAAGCTTGAATCTGACTCCTAGAGGCCTGAGACTCCGACTTCTGTCTTGCATTTATGGTGCACTTGAATTACAACTGAGTTAAAGTAGTGTTGCCTAAGCTCCTTGTAATATATATTCTGAGTGGGAAAGATGGAATAGGTCATTACTCAGAACAATTTACTCCTCGGTGATGGATCAAAGGCATTGCTGCAGAGCAATCACTCTTTCCCAGCAAGATGGGCAGCCTTTGCAATACGGGTTGACAAGAAGGTCTGAAGTGACATGTGTGCCCTGCCAACGCCACCATCATCACGCGGTGTTCCTTTCTCATTTTCTCATAGCGGGCATGGAGATTGAGTGCAAAGAATAAATGACTTAAGAAAAATGAAAAAAATATGTTGTCAGAATCAAAGCTGGCACAGGATGCATAAGACCAATATTAATGTATTCATTCTGTTGGTGCAATGAGAGACAGGATGTCATTACAAGAATAGGAGGTTGAAGATAAGGAGATCAAAGATAGTGTTGCCGAGAAACACATAAAGAAAAAGTAGATAGTTTTGTAAAAAAAAAAAAAAAGACTCCATCCAAGCTGACCTTCAGCCCCCTGGTATGTGAAGAACAACTTTTGGTCAGCGATCAGCTAGAACCAAGGGTTCAATCCCCAGCTGGCTTGATGCAGCATCCCTTTCTGCCGAGTTAGGGAAATTGAGATTGACATGGTAGATGAGCTTTCTGGGAAAGACCTTAAAACCCCATCTGTTCTGTTTATTTCAAAGATCCCACTGCAGTCTTTAAAAGTGTAGGCATTTTATTCTGAGGCAACTTGGGGTACTAAGCGAGAACTCAACGCTGACCCCCAGCGACACTCCCATCGTAACAATGACTGATATTCATCAGCATCACCACTCTTCCAGTATGCTTGAAATGTTTAAAAAGTCTTCAAAAAACAAGCAGATAGGAAAATAAGAGAATAAACCCTCTTAGATATAATATATGACCCTAAATAAAATCTGACATGTATATGATATCATTATCTTTATAAAATTCAACTTGTTAACCAGGCTGCACTTAAGGAAAGAAGAAAAAGGGCAACTTCGAAAGCCTAAGTGTGCCCACTGCCTGTGTGGTTTTCATCTTCCCTTCACTGCTCTGCCGAGGTAGATAGACATGAATACATGTTTGAACCCAAACAGAGCTCCGAGGTGCAGTGGCACTTACAGGACACGGCTAATAATGGCTATGGCTTTTCATGACATCTCTTTGGTACGCGTCAGCATGACCTTGTCAAAGTTAAAAGCTCATAAAATTCCTATTTATTTTTTATGGCATTACGGTTCTGCATAACAGGGCTTAAAACAAAACACGGTATAATTATACTGTCAATCAAGCAGTGAAGAAAGGCATTTTCCACCAGCCTCCTACCTAGCAAACTGTAAATAATTTATAAAACCAGAAGTCATCGCTAAGTGGCAGCATTCAAGGGCTAGTTAAGCACTTGTCACAGTGCTGGGGTTTAAGAGAGCTGGGCACAGAACCTGCTTGTTTACTTTCATCCTGTGAGTGGAAAAATTGTTGTTTGTGCTTGTCGCCTTTCCGTGCGGGCTCTAATAAAAATATCAAATCGTCAATAGAAATTTGAGCAGGTGTACAGGGAGAGCAATAATGATGTTTTATTCATACGCATTTCCAGCCCATTTAACTTCATCCAACAAACAACAAAAAATATTTTCTTCATTACCTCCAATTAATGTAAATGTCAAATGTGTTGAATATATTATCACACTGATAATTTGTTGTGTTGATTGATTGGTGGAATGTTTTGGATTAAAGTAGCAATTTTTCTTACTTGGCTCACAATTGCGTGTTGTTACCCGTCACCTCTGGATTATGTCAATAACAAATTTGTTTCTATTAGATCTAGCGCTAATTCTGGTAAACAAGATTTTCAAAGTGTCAGTGATTTCAGAGACTTCCCGTTTGTTCATTATTTTCAGTTATCTTATTAATTGTTTACTAAAATTTATCAGCCCTGGAAAAAATATATTATCTCCTTCATGCTTAGGATCAGATAACCCTTTGTAAACTCTATGTATTTAAAAAACAGTATCAGAATAAAATCCCAGTGATTAAATTCTAGCTTCCACATCCCCCTTTGTGCTTTAAATTCTGTTTGCAAGCCTAAGTCAAGTATTTGTCTCTCATAGTACTCTCTCATAATAATCAAGATGTACATTATGAACCATTTATTTTCCATAATAGATTTTTCGTTAGGTTTTCTTTAATGCCCCTGTCCATTATTTAATCTTCCCATTAAATACATTTAGGATTAAAAAAAAAACAACCTTGTGGTCAGTTTTCAAATGCAATAGTTCATACTATGTTTAATAGATTTCTTAATAGGATAATGGAGAAATATTTTTAACTTATATATCAATATCTTTTATGTTCCCATTTAAAGTTAAGTGGGAAATTTAATTTCTGCATAATTCAGGAGAAAAACCTAGCTTTTTAAATTTGGGTTTTCTTTTTTAACTATCCTTCGATTATCTGATTATTTCAAATACCTTTCCTTGTTATCCAGGAAATATAAAAGGGCTTGAAGGCTCTGGTATATAGGAGCATAGAACTAAATTGTACCTTTCTCATGTTTTAACCATGCTGAGAAGTGGCTTGATCTCCCTATGCCTTGGTTCTCTAGTCTATGAAACAGGGATAGTACTATTATTAAACAAGGCTCATGAAAATACTAAATATTTGTGGAACACCTAGTCCAGTGTATTAATCATGGTAGATAGCAGACCACTTATTTTTATAGGCCTTTCTTTATTTTCTCTATTTTATTTTTCATGTGTAAATACCATCTAAAGAACACTGCATTCTACAGACATGGGGTTTTTAAAAAGACTTTAAAATCATTGTCTATGTATTGCATTGCAACTTCACTTCTCAGATGGGTAGCAGATAATATTTATTTTTTGAGACCCTAGCTTCATTCCAAATATGAGGTCTCATATGAGATTAAACACTTGACTCTTGATTGCCCAGCACCTTTCCCATGGACTCTGTATAGATACCCAGTGACTTGTGGAGCCTAAAGGATGGCAGGTGTCTGTGTGATGGTGGCCGATCCTCAGAGCGATGGGCAAGGACTTATCACTGCAGGTATCTCCACAGGTCAGTCATTCATCCAGTTCCCACATCGGTTGTCCATGCTGAGCCAGCTCTCAGTTCTATCTTCAAGGATTATTCTGATTCAGTCCTTCACAGCCATATTAATGCTGTTCTTTTACTACATTTGGCACCAGGAAGTAAGTGGGTTTCTTTTGGGCCCCCTTTATCTCAACCCTCTGTACTATCTTATTATTTCTGACATACCATCGACTCTTCTGGGGTTCTACCCAGGAACTAAAGCACAAGTTTCCTCTAATAGCAGATCCCACAACCTTCTCAAGGATATTTCTCTCGTCTCCCCTCTACTCGAGGCTTGGTCTACAGAGCAGGGAACGAAGCTCTCTTTCTCAGGGACCCATCTCCATTTACTCTTAGCATCCTCTACTTCTGTTCCTCCTAGCTCTGGGAAATGTCATTCTTTCATATCAAGTCGTGCCCTGAATGTGTAGCTCATGCCTTGCCTTTCATTCCCGTCTTCAAAGACCCAGGCCTTTGACACTGAAAAGCCAAGAATTGCCTCTGAGCTTTCTTCTCTTCTGCTGAGGGGGAAGGTGGCCTTCCTGAGGCCATTCTGTCGAAGCCCTGATGTACTATAATACCGAGCTGATGCCATGGGGAAATGGCCACATGATATAAGGAGATATAGGGGGCAATATACCTACCAAACATTGTCTATTAATATAAAGTTTAAAAATATTCCTACAGCTTAAAATATAAGGGAGAATTATACATCACAGTGTCACAGGGATAGATGGCAACAGGCATGACTTGTTTTCTATTAATACCACCCAATTTGAAGAATAAATTCTAAAATTGTAAGAAAGCTTCTATGCTCCATTAAATAAAAGTAAACATCCTTAGCATCATTTCAGTGCCCACCAGCCTGCACATCACATGTTGACACTCATATCCCGAGGCATATTTATCGTAAGCTCTTTCCTCTAAGACACACAGTGCCCGTTGAGCTCAAGTTTATGAGAAAGGCTGTAAAAATGGCAAAACCCCACAGCTGAGCTGGCAGAAAACTCTCACAGGGGGCACCGTGGCTCTCATGACCAAGAGCAGCATTAGGATTCAGTCTAAATGCATTTTGTCATCAGAGTTGACTTATAGACACCTGGTCAAATTTTGTGGTCACTGACTTAGTCAATCAGGAAAGCATTCTAAACACTTAGAACCTTTATGAACAGCATACTCAGTGCAATATTCCTCCAAGGAATTCTAGAAAGAGAGGCCAAAGTCATAACCCCTTAATAAGCACGTTACACTTACAGGAGCATCAGGTAATGAAAAGGTTTGTCTCCGGTCTATATTCTGAGGATAGAGGATGAACTAAGAAATCCAACTGCATGTTAATAACAACAACAAAACCCTGTGTGCACGTGCACACGTACATACACACACATATGCACATGTATACATACATCCAAATATACTTAATGACCACACATTTGAGACTTCTTGATGTTTGGTGCTTCTTAAAAACAGCACCTTGCTTATACTTAATAATTCTTTATTTTTTTCTGCATTGCACACCATTGTCATTAATCCAGGCCAGCATATAGATGTATCTAACTCCATGCATGGGCTGCCACACATCATGTCTGCCTTCTGTATTTAGGAAAATATTTTCTGCGTTTACGAATCTGCTTACCATAAAATATCAGAAATTCTAGCAAAACAAGGAATCCCTTGTCACTCTTAAATGGAAGTGATGTGAGCAATCAGTATAGATTCAAAACAATAGCCCAGAGCAATTTGCCACTGCAAATAAAAAGAATGAAGTGTTCAATAAATGAAGGAGCAACAAGTGGCCTCTAGTTATTGCCCAGGTTTGGAGAGAAACCCAAGGTTTATCTGGAAATTGACTATTACTTTAAGTTTTCTATTATGGCCAAATGAAAATATGCAAATGCTCAAGCTATGATATCAGTAAGCTGGTCTTCAGTCGAGACTAAACATTATACAGTATCAGAGCTGAAGCACAGTTAGAAGGCACACCGTGGCAATAAATATTATGTTCAAAGCTTTAAGCCAGCATTTCAATAGGCTCTTGAGACCCACTCTAAGACTGGCAGGCCTTGGTGGCTTCTCACTGGAGGTCTTTCTGCCAACTCCAGAAGTATTTTTCTGACTTGCATACCATGCTAAATATTTTAAGAAAAGAAATTTCAGGTAATTCTCGGAAGTCAACTATGTATTGAAGAAGTGCTGTAGCTTCTTAATAGCATTGTACTTTGCTTAGTAAAGATTAAAATGCTTAATTGTACATTGATCATTATAAATTTTTGTATTCCTCATTCTATACATCAATACAAGGATATTAACCACACAGGGTGTCTTAGCACTCTGCTCAAGCTTGTGGTGAGACCTACATTAAATAAACAAAAGGGTCACCTCTTTTGAGAGAGTTACATTAAGGTTTAAAAGGCAAGAAGTCACTTTATGGGGGGAAATCATTAATATCTAACAAAACAAAATGGTAAATGGCATGGTATTTCAGATGAGAAAATAATTAAGAGAAGTAAAGATTATCCTATAGAGTAAAACTCTAATTGCAAATCAACCGAACTGCAGAACAACTGGACGCTATGACGTGCACTGACCACCAGGGGGCAGACGCTCAACATAGGAGCTGCCCCCTACTGGTCAGTACACTACCATAAGGGTAGTGCCGCTCAGCCAGAAGCTGGGCTCATGGCTGGTGAGTGCAGTGGCAGTGGCGGGAGCCTCTCCCACCTCCACTGCAGGTGAGTGGTAAGGAGGGAGGTGCCCCAGACTGCGAGAGTCCCAGACTATGAGAAGGATATCTGACTACTGGCAGGCAGACATCCCCCGAGGGGTCCCGGACTGCAAGAGGGCACAGGCTGAGCTGAGGGACCCCTCCAAGTGCACGGATTTCGTGCACTGGGCCTCTAGTAATGAATAAATAGAATCAAGAAAATCTTCAGGAAGATTTGTGTTAAACAGAATTAAAGATTTAAATTTTCAAAGAGGTAGGTGGGAAACAGCACAATAAAAGGAGAATAAGACAGGCCAAAACATTATTTTTCATCTTGACTTATGGCAAATATGGAAGGAAGCCCTTAGTACTAATGCTATAAAGGAGTTTCTCCAAAGATTGTTGCCATGAGAAGAGGAGAAACCAATGTAGAATGGTGAAATTCTGCAAATTCATGATTTCAAATGCAGTATAAGAGAAGAAATGCAAATTTTAAAAAAAGTAAAGAAATATTTTCTGATAGAGTTAACAATAAGATCTAGCATTGATCTGTTAAAAAGAGCAAAATACAGAAATCACTGTGTGTTTTAAAGTTTGGGGAACCAGGTGAAATGTGGTCCCATGGACAAGCATGGAATGATGACATGTTAGGATTAAACATGACTCCTTGTGAGGAACATTTCCAAGAATGTTTGGATGAAGCTAGCCTGCATGATGCTGAGTGCTAACAGACGATTTCCTGGCCAACAAGCATATAAACCTGCTTACTTAATAGAAATAACAATTGTGCAATGTTGATTCTGCGCTCAACCCCAAACTACACAGCTTACCCTTCCCACCATTATTGCCAACCACACTTCCACACTGAACTCCAGATATACGTATATTCAGTTGCCAACTTGCATTTCTACCTGGATGTCTGATGGGTATCTCAGAGACTTACCTGAGCTTTATCCAAAGCTGAACTCCAGATCCCTACCTGCTCCTTTTCTCCCATCAAACAGCTTCCCCTAGGTTCTAGGTCCTGATCTGTTCTCCCTACTTGCCCGCTGCAGCCAGAGGAATCTCAGCTGAGTAAGTAAGGAGGCCAGGCAGGGGAGCAGGCGCTATCCATGAGCAGGATGTAGGTGCCTGAATGAAGGTGGTAGAAAAGTGGGTAGTGAACTATGGTTGGATTATGAATGTAGTTTGAACTAATTAAATACACTTCTGCTTCAGAGCCTTTGATTTAATTCTTTCCCGGCAGATACTCCCAGGGCCAACTCCTTTAGGCCTCCCTAACCAATATTTCACCTGAAATGTTCCCTTTCACTAATTTATTTCTTTCACTTATAATTAGATCCTCTTTACCATTCTATATATTTGCCTACCTGTAATGTGTTGCTTGTATGTCCTCTGAAGTATAATCTCGATCAGGCAGGGATTTATCGTTCTTCTTTGTTCCTTACTTCATTCCAATTATATGTATAGTAGTGCCTGGCTCATAGCGAATGATCACTATTAGTTTGTGGGATGAATGTGTGAATGAATTCCAAAGCACTTGAGCAAAGGTATAGCATCTGGAAGTACTGTGTACACTATTACAGCTAGGCACTCATCTCCCAGCCCCTGCTGGATTGTTTAGAGCAGCGGTTCTCAACCTGTGGGTCGCGACCCCTTTGGCAGTCGAACGACCCTTTCACAGGGGTCGCCTAAGACCATCCTGCATATCAGGTATTTACATTACGATTCACAACAGTAGCAACATTACAGTTATGAAGTAGCAACGAAAATAATTTTATGGTTGGGTCACAACATGAGGAACTGTATTTAAAGGGCCAGAAGGTTGAGAACCACTGGTTTAGAGAGATATACTAAGACATTTTTACACCAAGACACTCTGGATGGCTTCAACAAAATCTAGCAACCATTTAATTACATTTTCCATGTGAAAAGAATTCTGGGATAAAAATAGATCCAAAATTAAAAAATAAGCTTTCTAGAATAATATGATTATATGTTTTCCCCCACATACAAGAAAATGTTTTATATATCTTTGGAAATAAAGTGTCAAAATTCCTGATCCCAAAGCAGAGTGACTCCTAAGAGCCATGAAGTATTTGCAAACATGCATGTAACAAGGCTGTTATTTTGCTTCTGGACATTATTTCTCTTTCTCTAGCAATTCAGTAGCGAACACGGTGACAAAAGTGTAGGCCTTGACCGACAGTGTAGAGACATTTTATATGCCAAGCACTTTGTTTAATGAAGCAAGGTTTTACTATTCACAAATGTTAAGAACTCAGACTTGGTCCAGAGAAAATAAAATCATTGAGATGGTATTTCATTGAAAAATATGTCAAGGAAGAATTGAGATTTTGGCATTTACTTCATTATACCATTTTCCTTTGCTTAAAGAAATAGGAAAATGTGTAGAAGGTGTTTTTTTTAATTTTTAAAATTATAAAATAAATTATTACAAATAAATCAATCACAAATTAAGTACATGGGGCTTACAAGGAAAATATATTTGAGTACTTCTCAGGTAGTTTTCCTTTTCTATGTAATACACAAATAATGAGTCTCAGTTATTTTCTGTTATACTTGATGATTTTTCCAGGGATCTATAAATTATACAATACTCTGCTAAATCTCTCGTATCTTCTGCTGTAGCTTCTCTCTTTTCTGTTTATTCATTCTGAGTATGTCCCCTCTCAGGGGACATCGGAATTCTAGCATATCACTCGGATGTCCCCTCTCAGGGGACATTGCAGTTTATTAGTGATTACGGGGAATTGAGTTATTTCAACGCAACTTTTTGAGACATGCATGTTTCCCTGAAGTTTTATCTTGAAATGGCACAAGAAATTAAATCAAAATATCGTAAAATTACTAAGATATATACAAGAAATGTCAGCGGGTTTTGTGTCGGATTAAACAATAAACTACATATTCCCGATGTGGGACAAAGAAAACGGGACTGCATTGTGTGTTCTAACAGGAAAACACCTGGTGGCAGGCGTCAAACCACTTATTACTGTCAAACATGCACTAATCAGCCTGCAATGCATATTGGGGAGTGTTACGAAACTTATCATACTGTACAAAATTATAAACAATAAAATATTGTTTTTTTTGCAAGTATACATTCCTCGATGTCACCCAATTCATATAAGTCCAATATCATTATAATACGTTACTTGCCACTAAATAATACGAGGGTCTGTAAATGCACGTTTCCGCCGCAAAGTAGTGTCGAGTAGCTGGTAGCCAATGTCCAGAATGGTTCGGAGTGCAAAGGGTTTTAATTCATTCTGAGTGTAAGTCAGCCAATATCAGCGTTTTGATTATTAACAGGATGAAACTTTTCCCAAAGCCTGTTAGCATATAGAGCAACATATTATGTAATGTTTTCTTTCTTTTTTCTCTCTGTAAATCCATAAGTGGTGTAACATTTCTTTCTCCCATCACATGAACTTGGCATTTTTAACTAGCCTGGGATTAACTTTCCTGTGTGTTCATGAAGCATTAAAGCTTTGCTGAACAAAACAGCTTCTGACCTCTGCTAGAATAATGGAACATCTTCAAGTATGCTCTTTTTATAAATGGATTTTTTGTCCATTTGTAAATCTTTCCCCAAATCTCTTCCCTGTGGTTCTTGCTGTTGTGTCTGCTTGTGTGAGAGTATCTAGAAAAATTGTTATTTGTGTCCTGGAACTGTTTTTCACTTTAACAAAATGTTAGAAGTCACAATTAAGTTACACTATATTATTTAATTAGTAAATAGTTTAGTTAGATAATTACTTCACAGAATGTAAAATCATGAGGACCTGGCCAACTTAGAGCTAACATGGGATCCAGATGTATGCTTCACATTTCTCTTAAGAGCTGGGAAACATTAAGATTAAAATTGTCATTGAGATGTGAAACATTATAAAGGGAGCCAACAAAATAGTTCTTTAAATGTTGAGAGTGAAATGAGAAAAGCTAAATCCTTAGACTAGTGAAAAGGAAACAAAATATGGTCTATCTATACAATAAAAAGGAACAAAACACTGATACATGATACAAAATGAATGAACCTCAAAAACATTATGCTAAGTGAAAAAAGACAGACACAAAAGCTCACATATTACGAATCTGTCTATATGAAATCTCCAGAAAAGGCAAATTGTAACACAGAAAGTAAGATTAATGGCTGCCTAGGCTGGGCATGGGTAGAGGATTCGCTATAAACAGGCTCAAGGATGTTATTGGAGTGATGAAAGTGTTCTAAAATCAGATTCTGGTGATAGGTGCAAGACTCAGAAAGTTCACAAAGTCTTGGAATTGTACAGTTAAAATGCAAAGTCTTATGCTATGTAAATTATGTCTCAATACAGTTGTAAAAAAAATAAATGCTTAGGTCTATGTACTATTGAATACCAGTATGTTTCTCTTAAGATTATCCCTCTCTCTCATTTTTGCAATAGAATCCCAAAATGTCAATCAAAAACTACCAATGAAAAAGGATAAGTTCTTTACAATATATGTAGTCAATAGGAAATAGTAGACAACTTATCCACCCTAAAGAAAGCAAAAACAAATAAATAAATAAAATAAAAAATAATATGGATAATTCTCCCTGATAACTTCACTTCAGAAACCTCTTGTTCTGTTGCCTAAAAGAATAAATATTATACTCATTTATTCTATGCCAACGAATACTAGAAATAGTATCATTAATATATTACATATTATTTCTTCAAAACCTGTTTTGAATTATATATTTAGAACCCACATTTATAGTTGCATCTATTCTAAAACACTAAATGAATAAATAAGTGCATTTGGTAAATTCAAATAACTAACAGCAGTAAAACTTCCCTTTTGGCTTTAAATATGTTAGTGGAATTTAATAATTTCATAAAAATGAACTAGTTAGAAGAAGTGTGTTCAAGATCATGGACAAAGTCATATAAATATTTTTGTGAATGAATTTTTTCTTTCTGAAAATATTTTTTAGAAAGACTTTTTTCTTTCTGAAAATATGTTTTAGGAATATATTTTATAGAATTTTCTTTGTCATATCTGTATCCATTTGGAGCCTTCATTCTATACCCATCTGTCAGTATGAGTTTTATTCAGGGGTTATCTTTGTATTTATGTAGAATTTGAATATAAACTTGAATAATAAGTAACTGACTTACTTTGAGTATTTCAAATTGAAATGCATTTACTTTTCATTATGGGTGATAGTTTAATGGTAATTTTTCATTTGCAATGATAGCTATCGATCAAGTAAGATAGCTTGTGTCCAAAGAGATAAAACTTGTGACTAGTAAATAATCAATAGCTGTCCTCACTTACAAAACGTACTTTGTTAATATCAGTGACTGATTTCAACAATATAAGAAGTACTTGGAAAATCTGTCACTTTGGTATATCACCCACTGGCCAAGAATTTCAAGTTCTAAACACCTCAGTGCTGTTCAACATTAAAAGTAGAAAAGTCCTAATATATGAGCGACCTTGGTCATAAATTTCAAAGACCTACAGGATTCAGGTATACATCAAAAGGAATTTGAGTCTGGGGAACAGATAAATCATTTAAAAGGAACACCAAACCCTAGTTCTAATTAGGCTTTGCTACCTGGGACACCAGACCTAGTGTGATAAGGGCTTCTAAATTTGAAAGGGAAGCCAAAAAGTTGAATATTCATGCAAAATTTCCAATTGTCAAATGTCGATAACTAAATAAAAAAATTGAAAGTATCATATATGGCAAAATTCACCAGGAAACTGGGTCTTTTAGTGGCTAACTCAGTACTTCTGCCTTAGAACTCATTCTCATCCATTTTTGTACTTACAAGACCCTTCACGATCGGGTATCTGTATATATATATACTACTATATGGTATCTCTGTGTATATATATACACATATATACATTCAGCTCCGGTCAGTGTGGCAGCCTGTCTTCTGCTTTTGCACGTGGTGATTCTTTGGTCTAAAATGTCTTTCTTCCTCTCTTACCTTGGTCACTGTGGCTCAGCTGGGTGAGCATCATCCCATACATCTGAGAGGTTAAGGTGCTGTCACCTGGAAACTTGCTAGAGAGAGAGAATCACTGTCCCCAGCCCCGCCCTGTTGAGTCAGAATCTGCATTTTAACAAGATCCCCAAGGAGTTCACATGCACGTTAGTATCAGAAGCACTGAGATCGAGAAAAGTTGTTTCTAATCTTACCACGAGGGAGATGGACAGAAGGGAGTGACTTCAAGAGGAGATCTCTAAAAGTGGGGAATAAAAAAATATAAAACATGTCAGTGACATGATCCTAAAGTCATGAGACGATATCAAAACAGTGGCCAAGTTCACATTTGAGAGGATACTGAATAGCCCATTTCTACTTTACACAATTATCTCTTGATAAAATAGTTCACGTGCCAAGTTTTGTGTCCAGTTGTTGGTTGCTTGTTTTCTTCGAGAGTTGGCACTCCTGTTTTACTGGAGGTTTTCGTTATTGTGATTTCATCCTGTAGAGAGTTGTCAGCTACAATAATCGAAGTTGTATTCTTTTCAGAGACTTTAATTACAGATATTACAAAGAATCCAGCTGTTTGAAACCAAATCTTTTGGAAGTTGTTTTTTCTTTTCTTTTTCTTTTTCTTTCTGTGGGCACTTGTGTGTCCTACGTCACTTTTAAGTCATGGTAACAAAAGGTTTTCAGTTGAAATCATTGCTATTAATTGCCAATGTCAAGCCTGAGCAGATACTTTCTTGAGTGATAACAGGACAAGAAAAGGTTAGGTGCCTGGTGGAATTCAGAAAGTTAGAGCAACTGGCATTATGTGAACTCCAAAACATTGTGTTTCTTTTCAGCAAATGTAATTTTCTCTGTGTTTTTTATGTTGGAGGGGGAAAAAAAACGGTATTTAGCTAGCTGAGATGGATAGAACAATGGGATACACAGTACCATGCATTTTTGAAAGAAAGTAATTCTTCCTTTATTCTTTGCCTCTTCTTTGCTAACTGGGTATTTGAGGAAGAAACTTCTCTTGTGTAACTCTCCACTATAAAAATGTTCTCAGAATTATATAAGAACCTCTTCCTCCCGGGAAGAGTTATCATACTGCATGCTTATCATTGAATTCCTCCTGTAATCAACAGAAGGGGAGATATTCATTCAAGGCAGGTCAGTATCTTGGACAGAGTAAGATTGACCTGTGTATAAAGATACATAGAGTTGCATTTCTATTTTTTCTGCTTTATCAAAATATTAGCTGGACACAATCTAGAATAAGAGTAGCGGTTATTTTTGTGTATTCTAATCAATAAAAATGACCAATAGGATATGTCTTTTAAAAGTGTTTTTTTTTAAGAAAATTTTTTATTTATTTATTAATATATTTTATTGATTCTTTTTACAGAGAGGAAGGGAGAGGGATAGAGAGTTAGAAACATCGATGAGAGAGAAACATCGATCAGCTACCTCCTGCACACCCCCCCACTGGGGATGTGCCCGCAACCAAGGTACATGCCCTTGACCGGAATCGAACCTGGGACCCTTCAGTCCGAAGGCCGATGCTCTATCCACTGAGCCAAACCGGTTAGGGCTAGGATATGTCTTTTAAAGCTGACCATTGGTAGAACATCAGTTTTACCTTGAATACAGTCACTAGTGTATATCTTGAGTATAACATGTAGTTAGAGGATGGGAGAAGGTTATTAATAAGACGTGACAATGGGCAGACAGATTTTGGGACAGGACACTCACCAAAACACCAGCAGAGAAGATTCGAAGCTGAGCTCATCCATTTCAAACATTTCCACTATAATTTCATTGGCTTATTTTTGAGATTTTTTTTGTGTGTGTGTAGTATATAACTGGGAGGGGAAGTTTTTCACTGACTCTTTTTTTCTTCAGTGATTCCCTGTCCTTCCAATCTAATGATAGGCTTTATTGTTGAGCTCTAGATAAGACTCTAATAACTGATTTATTTGCTTTATAGCTAGGTTCCTATTTTTCTGTTTTAACAATGTAGCTGTTCAAGAACCATACATTTTCAAAAATTGTATTTTAAAATAAGTATGTATTACATGCAGAAGCCTTCTTACTCAGCAAGTTCAGCTTGCTTTTCTGAAACATTCTGCAGCAAATCTTGACATTTGCATATTCACTATCTTGTGGTGATGATAGCAAGCTGATTCTTCCGGAGAAATAATATCATCCTTGTTTGTTCTTAAGTTTTTGAAAAGTTAATGCCTTTGCCAACAATTTCCCTTGATTCAAAAGAATATAGGTGTGTAGAATCTAAGTGTATATCATACAATCAAAAGTTTTCCTTCCTCACTATGCAACCCATTACATAATGCATGTAATACATACATGCTTATATACATGTTTACACACATATTTATAGATATAATTATATACACACATATGCAAATATCATCATTGCTATTTGTGCCCATCTGGCACTCTTGACTGTCTAGATTCAGTTACCTTGCTCTTTAAAATTAAGCTTATAGTGGAAACTAACCATTTAATAGGAGTCTCTCATTCCCAAATTCTTTTGCCTTAGAATAGAATGTTTGTTTCTATAATTTTCTACTTTTTATGACACTTCTGCTGACATTCTGTGCATCGAATTTCTTTTTTACACACACAATGTAGAATGAAAAGGAATTCCAAATTTTAAGAAAATTTACAAAAATCTGATGGCTGTTTAAAAGTATCTGCATTGCCGAAACCGGTTTGGCTCAGTGGATAGAGCGTCGGCCTGCGGACTGAAAGGTCCCAGGTTCGATTCCGGTCAAGGGCATGTACCTTGGTTGCGGGCATATCCCCAGTGGGAGATGTGCAGGAGGCGACTGATCGATGTTTCTAACTCTCTGTCTCTCTTCCTTCCTCGCTGTAAAAAATCAATAAAAATATATTAAAATATATATATATATTTAAAAAAAGTATCTGCATCTATTAATCAATTAACTTATATGCATAATCCATGGATACAGACAATGGTATGGTGAATCCCTGGGGCGGGGGCGGGGGGCAAGGGCAGGCTAGAAGGGGTCAATGAGTGAAAAAATTGTACATCTGTAATATTTTCAACAATAAAGATAAATTAAAAATAATAAAGTAGCTTTATCTAATCAACAAAGTCCACTCAGCTCTCCACAGTTCTGTCAATTAAAACCTTTCATCATTCATGAATATATATCCGTAAGTGTTTTGGAAGGTTGATGTTGACAGGTATTATTTAAAATAAGAAAGATTATGAACTGTGGAAGAAACACAATTGTAACTCTATTAATCATAAATCAGACATTTCCTGTGGCAGTTATAGTGCTGTCACTTCTCAAATAAGATGTACAGATCCATGTATACATACCTGTGGAGAAAGTCAAGGTAGGAAACTCCTCTATATATCCCTCTGCATTACTCCCAACAGAATGAGTTATTCATTAATATTTTGACTACCTGCTATGTATGAACCAGTATGCTAACTTCATAAGGAAATACCTGAAAGCTAAGCTTAGCATAATAATGAAATTGTTTCAATTCAGTATATCAGTAGTATGTACACTTATTGGATATAAAACCATGCACTAGCCCTGAAGCAAGGTAGATGAATAGAATATAGTATATTTGTCAGGAGATCACAATATCCTACAAAAAAAAAAAAAAAAAGCAAAACACACACAATTTAAGAATCAAATGCCAACAACCAACAATAATGCTCCACTGGTGATAAAAATTAAATGCACACCTCTAGAAGTAGAGATTAGGTAAGGAACAAAGTAAATAGGATGAAGATAGGTAAGGAATGAAGTGAATAGGGAGAATAGGGATCTCCTTGAGATGATGAGAATTTAGGTAGAACTTGAAGAAAATAAAAACCCAAGAAAATTTTGGATAATGGCATCTTCAGATGCGGCAGCTTGTACAAAAACATATAGCTAATAACATGATCAGATTGTTTCCAATGGTCCAATATGTTTACATAAAAGGTGGTGTAACAAGGAAAGAGGTCAGAGGTAAGTTTGAAAAGGGAGATAAGGATGTTAGTGGAAAGTGTCAAACACCTTGCTGAAGAAATGTTCAGGTAGTCTGGAAAGACCAAGGATAATTTCAGATCATGCTGCCTTGTGATCTAACATTAATGTACAGCTTCAAGCAACAGTGAGCAGCTCTGTTTCGATATCTCTAGGAAATAATTAGAAGAAACCCTAAGTGTCTTCAAGTGTAGAAGAGACCAAAGAGAAGTTTTTGGCACTTACAGTAATGTTGGTACAAATGAGTATTGGCATCATTAACTTTACAATCAGATCTATCATCAAATCTATAATCACATCACTAGTATGATGTACAATGGAAAATTTAAGATTGCCTTAAAAATCATGAATTTTCTATTAAAGGACAAAACAGAATGCTATATCAACTCTAGACATGTCTTTTTGTTCCCTAAGATACTTAGAAACTAGGTTCAAAGTATGAAGATGACTAACAATTATTTACTTTTGCTAATATTTAAAAAAAAATATTTACTACATGTAACCAAATAATGCCAGAATAATACCTTTTTTGATAAGTAATAAATTGCAGAAACATCTTTGCTATACAAATGTATAGCTTATATTTCACAGAGGGCTTTCAAAAAGTTTTCATCAGTAGTTCACAAGTAACAATCCATGGTAATTCCTCAACATGCTGGTATAATTCTTATTTATATTTACATTGGGATAGATATGATACAAGCAGATTTCCTTTTCCACATTTTGGGCATGGTAATAACTAATAATAACAACAAGGAGATAAGAATACCTATTTATAGCTCATTCTACAGCTGAAATTCTTGAGCCTTAATTTTGTGATGGGCCCTGTTCTAAGGGCTGACCTTAATATGGAGAAACTCATTGAACCTCACATCAACTAGAGGAAGGTTCTGTTATTTCATTCATTTCAGAGATAGTGGCTCAGGGATGTTTAGTAACTTGTTGAAATCATACAGTACGTAGGTGGTAGAGAAAGAATAAAATCCCCATTCTGTCTATTTAACTCCACTAGGGATTTACTTATCCTGTAAAGATGAGTGTCCCAACCTTATCCCAGATAGCCTATTATTTACATCACTAGAGGCCCAGTACACGAACTTCATGCAAGAGGCTCGGCCCTCGCAGCCCCAGCTGCCTCGGCCCTCGCAGCCCTGGCTTCATCCAGAAGGTCATCCAGACAGTCGTTCCCACTGTTAGGCCATTCAGTCGATTTGCATATTATGCTTTTATTATTATAGATTTCTCACCTCAGATGAAATACATCTAAGAAGAACAGACAACTTCAACATTGCTAGTGTATTATTCAAAAAGATCTCCTCCTTGTCCTACATGGTATGTTTTTTACCATCTGAGCCTTTCTTTATCTCAATTTAAATAAGTTATAAAAAGGATAGGTTATTTTTTCATTAACTGAAGCTATTGTCACCAATAAAATAAGAATATCTCTTTATAATCCTAAATTTCAAAAGTGCTTAGAAGATTAAGTCTTTCATCATAACACTACTGCTTAATTCTTAGATTCACAAACCTGTAACTCTAACTCACTTAAAATTTGCTGATATTTCTTTACATAATAAAATGTAACATTTGGTAACATTGACAAACCTTGCAGCTTTATAAATAGTTATAGGAAATTTTTATGACTATCTGTGTCTCATATTCTAATCACTGATACTATTCTGTGAGAAACCTAGTGTTAGAGAGGACCTCAGATATTTTGAAAACACTGAAACAGCTTATTCTCTCCTTTGTCTGTCTCTTAAATATGCTAAGATTACTTTGCTATCTCTTAGATTAAAAAAAAATCATTTAAGGACAAATTTAAAATATATGTTTAAGTGAAGTTCATTATATATTTATGACATATCTGTTATAGTCTGTTTATTCATAGTCATTTTAATAATCCAAAATACTATTACTAATAACAATAAAAAAATACTTATTTAAACAAAAAATGAACTCTTGCCCTGGCCAGGTGGCTGGGTTGGTTGAGGGGCATCCCATACACAAAGCATTTGCAGGTTTGATTCCCAGTCAAGGCACATAATTAGGTTAAAGGTTCAATCCCCAGTCACGGGTATGTGTGGGAGGCAACCGATTGATGTTTCTCTCCCTTCCTCTTTCTCTAAAAATCAATGAAAACATATCCTTGGGTGACAATTAAAATTAAAAATTGAACTCTTGTGGATTATATGAACTTTTGGTTTTGTTAATTCATTCAGCAAATATTTACTGATCTCTTACAAAATACTAGGCACTGTGATAGACCCTATGAGTAAAAGAAGTATAGAACCTCCTTCGCATTTTAATTATACCCTAAACAAATAGAAAACTGTACATACCACTTGGTAACCTAATAAGAAATTCAACAAGTATTTTCATAGAGAACAAAGGATAAAAAGTTATCTAAATCACATAGAGTGATTAGAAAAAACTTCTCTGGCCCTAGCCAATTTGGTTCAGTGGGTAGAGCGTCGACCTGCGGACCAAAGGGTCCCAGGTTCGATTCCGGTCAAGGGCACATGCCCAGGTTGCGGGCTCGATCCCCAGTGGGGAGCGTGCAGGAGGCAGCCAATCAATGGTTCTTTCTCATCATTGATGTTTCTATCTCTCTCTCCCTCTTCCATCCTCTCTGAAATTAATACAAAAAAATATTTAAAAGAAAAGAAAAGAAAAAACTGCTCTGACAAGGTGACTTTGAAGCTGAGACCAGATGAAAGGGAACAAGGTGGGGGATGAGGGTAAGAGATCAACCAAAGGTCTTGTATGCATGCATATGGGCATAACCAATGGACACAGAGAGTAGGGGGGTGAGGGCATGTGCTGTGGGGTGGGGGCGGCCGGGGAGGGGTCAATGCGGGGAAAAGGAGACTTATGTAATACTTTAACCAATAAAGAATTTATAAAGTAGAGAAAAGAAAAGGAAGGGGAGGGGAGGGGAGGGGAGGGAATGGAAGGGAAGGGAAGGGAAGGGAAGGGAAGGGAAGGGAAGGGAAGGGAAGGGAAGGGAACAAGCCTGAAATGCAAAGACCAAGAGCAGACTAGTTCATATGGTACGTTGTTGACCATCACCGCAATGCAGTGTGTCAAAATCTATTGGCTGAAAACAGCACTCATTTATGACATGTGGCTTCTGCAGCATGGCCGGGTGCCTCTGACTCAAGGTCTCTTTGGACTCTGTGGTTTTGCTGTTGGACTAGGCTGTGGGCTTTGAAGGTTTGACTGGAGCAGATTTGCTTCCAAGCTCACTCACATGGATACAGTCAGAAGTCAGTTCTTCACCAGCTATGGGACTGACAACCTCAGTTCTTTGATGCAAAGATGTCCCTCAATGCCCTGCTGTATGGTCCTCTCCTTAGGGCAGCTCAAAGCACTGCAGCTGAGGGTGTTTTTGGTGTATGTGTTCTTTTTTTTTTTTTTTTAGAGCAAGTGAGAAAGAGCACACATCCTTTTGTAATCTGATGACAGAAGGGACACGCTGTCACTATGCTGTATTCCATTCACTAGAAGCTGACCACTGGATCCAATCTACACTCAGGGAGAGGACTAAACCAGGGGGTGAATTATTAGGAGTTAGGCATACCTGGGGGCCATCCTAGGGTCTGCCCACCACAGGTGGTGAGAACAATGTGGTACCAAAAGTTTTTGGTAATCAGGAAATTGCTTGGACTGTTTTAGAAATTGTCAAGAAACCAGTGTAGCTTAAAGATGGAGCCGGGAGACAGGAGTATGTGTGATGACATTGGGGCAGTAAATAAAATACAGATAATTTAGGGCTGTATAGGTCATGGCAGGATGTGGTGAGTGTTAAAGTTAGAATACCCTTTCAAACGATCTATTTTTCCATGAAAAGTATGTTTTCTTAAACACGTGTAAAAGAATATTGAATATCTCCAAATTCATACTTTCGATGAACTTGGGTAGCAGCATAACCCTGATTCCTCACACAAATACATATAGTGATGAGGGAACGATGAATTATGCATGTAACATTTCTCAGCTTCTCACAGTTTTCACTGGAGCCTGCATTTCAACACTGATTGCAAACCGTCCATGAATCCACCCAAAGCCAGATATGCTGAACAAAAGCTAGTGTTGCCTGAGACACCCCGAGCTTTTAAGCATGCTAGGACACAAATTGTGTTTCTAGGAAATTTACACAGAAGTTTTTTTTTTGTGTGTGTGTGTGTGTGTGTTTGAAACTTGCTTTTGCAAACCAAATGGTTCCCATAATTTAAAGTTTTTTTGTGATTTTCCCCCCAGAATGTTGTTTGTAGCATCCCTGCAGAGATGAATTTTAATGTACGATTGAAGCACATGCTCGCTGAGATATCTGGTCCTGTAATCTGTGGGATTGTTCTTTGTGTAGTCGACTCCTTCTGCCACGGAGGCAGCTTTTTTTGAAAATTGTCCTGCTTCCATAATGGGGGTGATGGAAGCTAAATATTTGCTATGTAGATAATAGAGTCTAGAGATTTACTAGATATAGAGATAAACTTTAAAGAAAAAGTATGTATGAGAAAATTGAAAATATGTTCATCTGTGGGGAAATGGAATGAAAAAGAGCAATAACCTCCCATAACAAATATTTTAGGCATCATCCTTTTTCAAATCATTCTTTTGTCAAAATATGTATTTTTATTGATCTCAGAGAGAGGAAGACAGAGGGGGAGAGAGAGATAGAAACATCCATGATGAGAGAGAATCATTGATCGACTGCCTCCTGCATGCACCCTACTGGGGATCAAGCCTGTACCCAAGGCGTGTGCCCTGACCTGGAATCAAACCTTGACCTCCTGGTTAATGGGTCGACACTCAACCACTGAGCCACATTAGCCAGGCCTCAAATCATTATTTTGGGGAAGTTATTCCCCTTATTCTATCATCTAAGTTATAATAATATGTTATTAAGTCAATTAATTGGTGATAGGATTTTTCTTATATATCTGTCTATCCATGCATCCATCCATGAAGAAGATGGGAGTCATATATTCATTTACCATATATACAAATAAAGTTATAACAGGTAATATTATTTCATTTTAGGACATGTATCTTTATTTTATTCAACATTAGTGTTTCCAACATTAATTAGTTAGTTTTTTATGTGTCTGAACAACCCATTAACAAAGAGCTAATTGAAGAATAAGAAATATGTATCAAGTTATTCCTCTCAACCCTCTTTTCAGTAATTGTTTCTCCTTTTAAGAGAACATTATCTTTCTCACAGATGGTTGAAGTGATGTATTGTGGGAAATTAAACACACTTGGCTTTTTTCCTGAATTTTCTTCTTAGTAACTAAGGCTGCTCACCCCAGAACCATTATTTAAATCTTCCCCAAACACCCTATTAATCAACAGCAGTAGGGATCACAGTTGGAAAACTCTTTTTTATGATCCCCAGACACTATTTTACTTTCCTTTTATTCCTGTTTTAAATAATTATAACATTATAGGATAGCAGGCCATAAAGAATATTTATTTTGAAACCAAAGGTAGGAGTTAGAACAGACTCACGTGTAATCAGCTAAACATTTAATACTGTGAAGAATATGGAGAAATGTCCCTAGAAATGGAGGGCTGTCTGGCATTGTGTCTTAACACATTGTATGCGGGAAACGTATTTATACGTTCTACCAGTGTAGTAGAGCGCGGGACACGTATTAATACGTTTTTTTATAGACTAGTGGTAGAATGCGGGTAACGTATAAATACGTAAACTAAAGTTATCGTAATTTTACTGAACGTTGCCATTTGCGCAAAAAATTAGCAAAAATGGCCCACGCCACCTGTTAGCGCGAAATAAAAACTACCTGCAAACAATAACATTTTCAATGTCAGACCTTTCAACCTATTCGGTTTCTGGAAATTAATGCCAAAGAAGGGGAAAGAAAAGATTCCTACACAAAGACTAATGTAAGAATATCAATTCCAGGCTTGTTTATATTATGGAAAATTAATCCATATGAACATATATGGATTATATATGAATTGATAATCTATATATATAAAAGGCAAGCTACCGGAATAATCAGAATGGCCAGAACAACCAGTCGCTATGACGGGCACTGTACCTGGCCAACCAGCCCGATAGGAGGCAGGGCCAGCTGGCCAACCTGCCACAGCGCCTCCCCCCAGCTGCCCGGCCCCCAATTGGCTCCTCCACCCCAATTAGGGGCAGGGCCGGTCAGCCAACTTCCCGTGGCCCCTCCCCCTGGCCATCTGTGCCCCTAATCAGCTCCCCCTCCCACCCCCAACCCCATCTGCGGCAGCTGGCTGGCCACCCTCCTGTGTCCCCTCCCTCTGGCCAGCCGGGCCCCGATCAGTCCCGATTGGGGTGGGCCGGACAGACCCCACCCATACAGGAATTTGTGCACTGGGCCTCTAGTAATAATAATAAATAATAGTAGATCACCTTCATTGAATTGTTTCTAAGTTTCAGCAATAAACTAAGCATTTTATATTTTTATATGGCTTCATTTTCTCCATAGCCTAATAATTCCCCTAATTAACCCCCCTTTTTTGGGCATGAAGAATCTAAGCAGTAGAGATGTTAAATATAAGCTCTAGCTTATAGCCAGTGAGTAGCAGATTTGAGCACATTATGAATTCATATTCATAATCATTAAGAAAACGATAAGTTTGACATTTATGTATTGGCATGAAATGATAGCTAAGTTTTCAAAGCACATAATAGAACAATATGTTTAATATCATCACATTTGTATAATAAATTTATTTGCATATGGGTAATAAATAAAAGGACATCCAGTCAATTTCACATTAATTGTGGAGTGCTTATCTGTTTGTTCATTCTATTATACAGCTCTATTGATGGCAGCCAGTCCCACTCCCAGCTGGCTCCCATATTTTATAAAGATGAGACTGAGTTTGACATCCAGAAAAAAGCAGGGTTGGGGAACTGCGTAAGATGCATTATTGGCAATATTGGATTCTTAGTGTAGAAGAGGAAATATAATTTTCCCTTGACCTTTGAGGTTCTTGGCTAAGACACCCCTGTAATAAAAAGACAGATTATCAGGAAAAGAACAAACAGAAGTTTAATAACATGTATACATCCTGTATGCATGGGACTACCCAGGAAAACTGAATAACTCTCCAAAAATGGTTTAAGCTTTCACCTCGAATATTATCTTCAGCTACAGACAAAAGGAAGATGTTGGGAATTGGTGCAGGGAGGCCAGTGATGGGAGGTTACCAAGAAAAGCAGAATAAGCATGGGTATGGCTATTATGTAGACTTAAGTTGTAGCCTTCCACATCACTAAGTTTTTAGAAATTTGGCCCTTGCCTTTGCTGGACACAGAGAGGGAGACACCCTTACAAATTGAGATTTCCCTCATCACTGTCTATGGCTCTTACAAAGGGATAATTTCTGCTCAGTTTTCAGAACTTTCACTGCGTCTGCAGCCTCTCAGAAATAACCAGTCAAAAATAATCACCATGCCAACGAGGCTTTTTTGGACTGGTGAACGCTGCTGCCCTTCACTAGCTACACCCCTGGCTTTCCCAAGGACTCCATTCCTAAGCTACTTTGACCTGGACCTCTTCCTTTTCAGATAATACTGCTTTTGGCCATTGCAAACATCATTATTTAATCCTGGGACATTTCAGGTTACTCCATGGTGGGGTTTTATTGTGTGTGAGCATGTTTTTTGTTTCCATGTGTTTAATTTTTATTCTGTGCTACCATTTTTATCGCAATTGGTCTAATAAAGACACTCAAAATACAAATCATGTCTGCATTTTATTTCTGCCTCACTTGTAGTTAACTGCCAAAAATAGAAAAA
Organism: Myotis lucifugus; assembly: GCF_000147115.1. Lineage (NCBI taxonomy): Eukaryota > Metazoa > Chordata > Mammalia > Chiroptera > Vespertilionidae > Myotis > Myotis lucifugus. Next base: position 1,112,223 of record NW_005871220.1, read on the forward strand.
TGGGTCCAGAAAAGGACATAGTGATGCTTATGGATGGTTATTGGTCCCATTATTAATTTGTTGACTAGTGACTGCCAACACTTGACAAGACCAGTGATTTCACCATTATTTCAATCACAGTCCCTATTGGCCAAGAATATTTTTGTTAGATTTTATTTATAAGTGATTTGTAATGAAAAAATAAGAGGCCTTTAAAACTGTTTTATTATAAAATTATCTCAGTACTGAATACACTTCCTCAAACTACATATAAACACCAGCAGACATACATACGTATATACTACATATGCCTACATGTACGTTCATACATATTCCCATTTGCCTTCTATACCCCAAGTCATTTTTCTCCTAAAATAAACGCTGGTTTGATGTCATACCAGTGAGATTGTTGGTCTGCCAGCATGACCTGGGTACCATTAGCTCTTATTTAAATATATCAGAGCTTCAATTTCTAGTAAGTAACTCAAGTAGCCCTTCCTAATCAGATCCCAGAATACTTTTGGGAGCTCACAACTCCATTCCTTCCACTTCATAAGATAACTATTCTGTGGAAGTATCTAAATTGTGAAGTATTGACTTGTTTACTGAAACAAAGCTGAAAGAAGCAGCGATGTTTAGAAAAGAATACTGCTCCACACATTCTAAAATCAATACCCAACGCAGCCTCAGTGGACAAACGGGAGATAGCTGTGCTCCGGTCTCCTGGGGCATTTTTCTCTAACACTTTGGTTATAAATTGCCTTTTTATAAAGAAAAAACACCCAGCAATGTCTAGGAGAGAAAGAAAGATGCATCACACTTCCCAGTAAATTATTAACAAGAAACATAAATCAACATGTTTTTCAAGCCCTACTATAACATTTATAAATTGCTCTCAGTCCTGAAGAAGGATAAGACAATAACCCAGTTCTTGCATTTGGGAAATTATATTTAAATATACTTCTCAAGATTTCAAGACAGATTTGTTTTTGCCTTTCAGGTGGTTCATAATAATCATTGCCAAAAATCCCACTTGCTTTGGTTATTTTTTTCTTTTTGAACAATTTATCATATTATGTACTTAGCCTCTAATTACCCATGTTATTATTTGCTTTAAAAATTCTTATTAAATGCTCTCTCTTGAAATTTTGTTAGGAAAAAAGTTCCTCTTGATTTCACTAATTTGGTAATGAGTGAAGTTGGCTTCTCATATGGTTCTTGGATTCATTGTGTATTCACTGATTTTTGGAAGTATTTCTATAGATCCTCTCTTTGCTACATATTGTGCTGGGCACTGCTGAGTGAGCAATTGAGGAGTGAAGGTGGGAGGGAGCTTTTCACATCAGGTTGTTGCAGAAAATTATTACCTAATTAATAATTCCAATAGAAAGCGAGAAAGGCTGTAGCACTGTGACTTTAATGCTTTGAGAGAACAATAGGAAATCAATTATAACTTTGTGGGCAGCTTGGGAAAGCTGATGGACAAGGTCACATCTGATGTGGATCTTTATAGATGAGCAGGAGCTTTCTAAGCAGAGAAGTTGGGCCACACTCACTCTCGCCTCAGGGCCTTTGCACATGCTTTTCTCATCTTCCTGGAAGGGTATTTCCTTCCATTCTATCCTCCTCCTTCTTTACCTTATAAGGTGTGATTCATTCTTTATGTATCAGTACTACCATTACTTTCTCAGGGACGTGTCTCTATCTCTGAAAATAGATTTCGTTTTCCATTTAAATAAAAAAAAAATATGGAGATACACTCCTTTCCTTTGTACCCTCTTCTGAGATTGTGGTTAAATGGACATAAGTATGATTATTTAATTAATATTTGCTTGACCTGCACCACAACCTCTGTAAGAGCGAAAGGTCACTTTTATATCTCTAGTAACTGGCAGAGACCTGGGCGTATAGTAAATGTTCAATAAACAAGTCAAATTGGAGATCATTAAATTTGCTAAGCTTCAGTCTCCTAATTCATCAAATGGATTCAGATCTACCCTATCTCTGATAAATTATGAATGTGAGGTGCTTAACAATATGATTACATTTTATAAACATAATGCACTGTCGCCTTTACTGTCTAATATTAATTCGACATTCAGTCCAATTTTGCAATTCATTAGTGTGAAGACTATTTATTTCATATTCGGATCTCTTTAGGATTTGGTAAATTAAGATCATTTGCCCTCTTAGTTGTGGCTTATACCCTTAGGATTTCTTTATCTTTTTAATAATCCTACTTCTTTATTATCATCAGAGTGCACAGAGATAAATTATAGCTCGGGGAAATTGTGCTAGGATTTCCTATAAGTATAAAAGTCCATAATATTATTGATACTATTTCTCAGGTTTTTTTTTCCTCTCAATTATCAAAAAATATCATCTAAGCCCAGCCAGAGTGGCTCAGTTGGTTGAGCATAGTCCTGTGTACAAAAAAAAAAAGTTACTGGGAATAGGCACATACCAATGTTTCGGGTTTGATCCCCAGTCTAGGCACATGGAAGGCGATAGATTGATTTTTCTCTCTCACCCCTCTCTCTCTCTTCCTCTGTCTCTCTCCCTTTCTCTCCCTTTCTCCCTCTCTCCCTTTTTCACTAAGCATGTCCACAGGTGAGAATAAAATACACATACATATATATGTCATCTAATTTGCTCTCACACCATTAATGAAAATAATTTAACAGTATTTTTTTATTCCTGGTCATTTTCAAATTTGTTTTAATATCCCTACATTTCCTCAGCAAATAATTATTGAGTGTCTACCACATGCAAAACAGTGTTCAAAAGATGTGGTAGATTATATTGCACTTCAAATATCACGTGTTAAAACATCTTAAATGTTTAAAGTAGAAATATCTGTTTTTTACATACACAGGTAAAAGATCCTGTCCTTCATCCTATATGATAAAAGGCTAATGTGCAGATCGACCGAACAGTGAAATGACCAGTTGCTATGATGCACACTGACCACCAGGGGGCAGATGCTCAATGCAGGAGCTGCCCCCTGGTGGTCAGTGTGCTCCCACAGGGGGAGCGCTTATCAGCCAGAAGCTGGGCTCACGGCTGGCGAGTGCAGCAGCAGTGGTGGGAGCCTCTCCTGCCTCCGTGGCAGTGCTAAGGATGTCTGAGGGGTCCTGGACTGCGAGAGGGCACAGGCCGGATTGAGGGACACCCCCCCACCAAGTACAGGAATTTCATGCACCAGGCCTCTAGTGAATATATAATTAACCTGTATGATAGCATCGCTAGCACTTTATCTCCCTTCCAATAGCACCACCAGTTCAGAACCCAGATATAGTTGCATGCTTTTTATCTCCTTTAAATCTTTTCCCCTCTACCTCGCAATGAGCTTTGTGTCCAGGCATGTCTAACTATCCTCATTTACATATCAGAACTAGAATGTTCTGCCTTCACACATTTAGAAATTTTCCACTAGTCTGACAGTTTTTAATTTGATCTTGTTTTGCAGGTCATGAATTCAATTTCTAAATGCTTTACCATTTTTCGTTTTCTCAAATAGAATAATGTTCCATCCATCAATTGCTATTTCCTTATCTTCAGGGTTTTTTGTTGTTTTGTTTTGTTTCATTTCCCCTGAACCAAGGTCAATGTTTGTAAAATCGGCTTTTTAATAATCAAATCTGACATGATTTGATAATACCAATGGTACTTAAATAGCATATAAATTTATCTCCATGGGAATCCACCCTGGTGAACTGGGAGGTATTAGAGAGTACATTTGCAATAATAAATAAGTCATGTGGTGTTATTTTCAATAACTTTTAAAAGAAATTATTCAAGCACTACAACTGATCAAATATGTTCTCTCTGGCACTCGCCGGAGAGAAAGGGTCTGATCACCTTTTAAAATGGTGTGCGTGAATTTTATTAATTATGTGTCTTCTTAGACTAAAACGTGCTGAATACTGCTTCCCTTGGAAGAATTTCTGCTTTGTTTCTCAGAAACCTGAATTTTAAAGAGTAATAAAGAGTAGCTTAAAAGCATGTACATTTAAACTAGCATACATTTTATCGGAAGACCTCACCTCACTTTATTAAAAAAAATCTATTGGTATTGATGAAAATAGGCATAATGAGTAAACATTCTCACATAGTGAGAAAAGCCTGAACCTCCTCCCCAGGGCATCCAGGGGGTCAGCAGGGATTAAGGCCCATTTTCTGCTTGGCGTTTATATGCTGTGAAAAGAAAAAATGCAAATGGCAAGGAGATACCTTTGACTGTGTAAGGGTTCCATCACACATAATAAATTCAAGGATACCAAAGAACACTTAGGATGCTAATAATAAAGGAATATGTCTTCGTGGTTTATATTTAAATGGGAGAGTCTAGGACTGGCTAGCAGAACCTATAACCAAACCTGGTAGATATTAAATAGTACTTAATGTGTATTGTCTTCTGCCTTCTTTTAGAAAAATCCCAATTTGACATCCAAAGGGCCGTGTAATCAGACGACAATATAATTGCCCTTTGAAGGCTTACAGTGTGCTTAGAATTAAAGCTACAACCCAGTACTCGGCGAGGAGCCCGCAGGCTCCCATTCTCAGAAGCCAAGTTTGGCTGGAGGGCTGGTCCTTTGGCTTCAAAACAGAACTGTGGCTGTGACTCATCACCTACTGTCCAGTCCCCGGATGTGGAGCTGCTAGTTTCTTTGCCTCTATATGCGCAAGTACTACCTTATCATAGCTCTCTGTGGCCACTGCTGAGAATGCATGTCCAGGCTGCAGGTAAGGGAGAAACAATTAAATAACACATCCTACCCTGGGTAGGGCTCTCTCCTCCTTGGTGCCCTGCTTTGGCAGCAAGGAAAGGAAGATTTAAACTAAAGCTGAAAACAAGTTAGAGGCGATTGACAATCCAGTAGGGTGTGGTTGAGAAAAAGCATTAATTCAGATACGAAAGGCCTGACTTTCGCTTCTGTTGGTGATGCTTCCTGACTCTTTGACCTTAAGCAAAATACTACATATATTTCAAAATTCTCATTCCACATCTGAAACGAAGGGTCCTGAATGTTTTCCTGTTGCCCACATGTGGATTTCTATATGAATCTAGTGAAAACCTTCCACTGGAAGCTTCTTATTTAGAATGCAAGTGTTCATCGAAATGAAACCAATGTAGCAAACCAACGTTGAACCGGTGCCATGAGAAATGGGATGGCATTCCTGCTGTGGCCTCAGGGGTAAGGCAGGCATGGACTCGAATCCCACCTCTGACTACTTTTCTAATTGTAACTTTGAGAAGGCCTCCAATGCAGGGGTTCTCAACCTGTGGGTCGCGACCCCTTTGGGGGTCGAACGACCCTTTCACAGGGGTTGCCTAAGACCATCAGAAAACACATATATAATTACATATTGTTTTTGTGATTAATCACTATGCTTTAATTATGTTCAATTTGTAACAATGAAATTGGGGGTCACCACAACATGAGGAACTGTATTAAAGGGTCGCAGCATTAGGAAGGTTGAGAACCACTGCTCCAATGGCTGGTTTATAAATTGGGGCCTTAATAATGTCTGTTTCTGAAGAATGTTGGGCAGGTTAAAAGACAGAAGGGGCCCAGCAAGTGTGGCTCAATGGTTGAGCATTGACCCATGAACCAAGAGTTCATGGTTCAATTCCTGGTCAGGGCACATGCCCAGGTTGTGGGTTCGATCCCCAGTAGTGGGCAGAGAGGAGGCAGCAGATCCATCCCTCTCCCTTTGTCACTAAATAAATAAATAAATACATAAATACATAAATAGTAAAAACATATTTAAAAAACACACAGAGTGATGAAAGCCATTTAGCACATACTAGGGCAAATGGAAAGTACACATGAAAGAATTGCTACTGCTGTTGCTGTTGTTATTAAAGTTATGAAAGGATCTTGACTTTTTCACACCTATGTTCACTTCCAGACACATTTCTCTCATTTGCTGTATGTCTGGTCAGGAAAGTTGCAATTTTACCACCAGCAGAAGCAAATATGAGAGGCGGAGCTCTGGGCTTCAAGAAAGGCAGGGACTTCATAGGATGTGGATGCTCAACCATTCAATTAGGAAAGAGAATGAGAGCAAGAAAGCATTACTATTAACAGCCTGTAGGGCAAATCCCAGCCACCCTTGGCCACCTGTCCTGTCAATAAAGTTTTATTGAAGCACAGCAATTTATTCAATAGCACAGTTCAGTAGTTGGGACAGAGACACTGTGGCCTACAAACCTGAAAGTGCTTGCAACCAAGACCTTCACAGGTTAAGTTTGCCCACCCCTGTATAGCTTTGGGAACTATTTGGGAGGCCTCGGCAAAAGCAGTCAAGGAACAGGCACTTGATAAAGTAGCAAACGCTGAAGTAACCTGTCCGAAAACGGAAATCCATTCAAGCAACATTACGATTTTGAAATTACTTTTTAAGCAGAAAGTCTCAAAAAAGAAATCCTACTCTCACCTGACTGGCACTCATTCAAGCTTAGCACAGCGTACACAGGTGGTAAAAGGGGCTGAGAATAGTGAAGGGAAAGGAGACACAGAAATAAGCAAGACCGCTGTGGGCTAGAGGTTGTCTGCCAGCCACACACAGCCACGGTGCCTCTCTGAAAAGGAGTTCGAAGCCCAATGTGTTAAAGTCTAATGAAAGATGTGTGCGCTCTAAAGGAGAATTCTGTCTCCTCAGAGCTAAAGGAAGTCTTCTAATACTTGATTATACCTCATCCTTTAGATGCATATTCAATATTTCATACATGAGCTTTTATATTTCTTTCATTCTTTCCTGTCACATCACATAGTTGACCAGCTAAGTATTCTCTACTCTTGGCATCAACTAATGATGGCCACCTTTCTCTTCATTGAGGCAAATTTATGAGACCTATCATTTTGCCACTTTTAAGGGCTTAATACAATAAGGCATTGAAAGGATGACACAGATATGTTTGCACAAACACAAATGGTGATGATGTTGAAAATGAAACAAAGGCTTGCATATAGAGGCCTCTATGAGATAGCTCAAAACGTTAATTGTCAATTGATGTGTAAAAGAACAAACTCATTATCCATGAGTATTGAGGAGCGTTAATGACGTGTAATTAATGAACGTGTTTTTCAGGATTAAAATACATTTTTAAACGTTGAAGGGCACATGTGCAATAATTTTATTTGCCTTTTTTTAGATATTTGAAAGAATCTTGAATGCCAGCTCATGAGATATAATGGATAATCACTCTTAACAATGTAATGGTTATATTCAAGTTAAATTACCAGGGAAGGTCTTACCTAGTCAAGGGCAGAGAGATATTGGGGAAACAAGCCTTTGAAGCTTCTAATCTTTTTCCATGGCACTTCAGACACTTGTACCTTGAGGCTTTTTGATCCAGGGGAGTGAGGCACTGGAAACATTAGGCTTACGCTTCTATCTTCGCCTTTCTGAAATGGATGTATTTAACTATATATTTCAATGCTCTCATTTTGCTGTTATAGACATGTCTAATTGTCCCCATCTCTGATAACATATTACTTTAGCAATGCTGTTTGTTTGTAAAGCTTCCTACTAGGGTGACAATGTTTAGGGGTTGGAGGGATAAACCGTGTCTTTCTTTACATTTATTTTATTTAAATTATTTAGCCAAACACCAACTATGACATTTTTGTCAAGGATTCACAGAACATATAGCCTAAATTTGTACAATATCCACACAAGGTTAATATCTGGAATAGGCAGAAATGCTGATTTCCAGATTCTTCTGGGAGCTTTAGAATGTATTTTAGACACCAGAGAGGGTAAGATAGTTATTCAAAAGCCTCATCCATCCATTTTCACTAGATAATATGCAAATGGGAAGATGGGAGTGGCATGCCAAGAGTCAGGCCTGCAGGAACAATTGTGGGAAGACTCTCTTTCCACCCCTAGAATCAAAGGGCACCTTGGGATCGTCTGTAAGCAGCAGTCTGGGCTGGTATCCAATGCTGCCCACTTCCCGTTAGATACGGGTGCAAAATCTAAAAAAATAACACATTTTAAAAAATTAAACAAATATGACTATATCCACTAAAGGTTATGCTTATTGTTTGAGCCAATTCCATGAGAAATTCTAGCTGTGAAGGCTTCAAGCAGGTTTCCTCTAATAAGACATATGAGTGGACTGAGCCCCAGGTGATGTGCAGAAACAAGTCTGACAAAATGTTCATTACACCTACAGACACTCCAAGTCATCATCCGTCCCAAGACCACAGAGAGGAGGAAGAGAGAGGGCTAATTATAAGTTGAGTTTAATTAAATCTAGACCCAAGTAGAGTAAGAAAGGAAAGGAAGTTTCTTTCACAGAAGTTAACTTAAATTTGAACTTTATTCTAGACCTATAGTTGTAGGCATAACTGCCCTATTTTGGGAGATACAAAAACCCCTTGGGAAGAAAGAGATCAAGGGATTGGTCCCAGATGAAGTGGCCAGAAAGAGTCAGAGTCAAATTCTGAGCCTTTATTTGCCTATCTCTACAGACAACTTCTCTCCATTAGACCACCCAGGTGCTATGGTGTAGGAGGAGGTGGGAGACCTAACTGGGGAGCCTGGCGGCCTGGGTTTGAATCCCACCTTTTACCATCTGAGCTCACGCTCTAGTCAAGTAACTTAGCCTCTCTGTGTTCTCATCTGTAAAATGGGGAAAATAATAGTGTTAGAAATGGAAACAACCTGGTAATAAGTACCAGGTACTTGAGTGATATGTACCATCATACCCTATTTCCTCCTCAGATGTATCCCTTTTGTCTCAGAAACA
>NW_005871220.1:1123465-1147434 GCF_000147115.1 Myotis lucifugus
AGACAGATGCTTTTTCCTCCTCCAGGAGTTAACCACCTCTGTATATATTGGTGACTAAAAACATAAATCTGTAGAAGCAACATAGACATTGGAAATGTTTTTACTTTTTGTGTGATTAAAATAACAATTTTGTTTCTATTTATTAGAGTAATACATATATATTTTAGAAAATGTAGAAGATACACTAAAATATAGAGAAAATATCTTAGCACTCCAAATAAATCATAGTTAATACACATTTTTCTAAGATGTCTCCTTTCAATTTTTAAAATCATACTTGTGATAAATTTTTTTAAAATTTGTTTTTATTGTTGAGAGGATTTTCTTTCTTATTTTTGCTTTTTAAATCTTTATTGTTGAAAGAATTGCATATGTCCCTCTTTTTTCCCCATTGACCCCTTCTAATCAGCCCCCTGCCCCACTCCATATGTGAAATTATGGTTATCACCTTACAGTCTATTAAGTGCTTGTAGATATATTATGTTTATTGAAGTGACATTTTCATTCATGTCTATCTCACACTAAGCTATTAACACAGGAGCATGGGCTATTCTTTCTTTATTCATCAGGAAGCCCCCAACAGCTGACATTGAACCTGGCTCACTGTAGGTTCTTGATAAACATCTGTTTGATGACTGAAGGCCCTTGTCTGATCCTCACTACAAGTCTGGAATATAGGTAGAGAAAATGACACTATCCCCATGTTAAGATGAGCTAAGTAGGGCACAGGGAGGGTATGTAAGTTGATCATGCTACAGTGTAAGTGGTCAATTACTATTTCCATGATATTGTCGTTCTTAGTTATTTCACTGTTTTTGGACTATAAAAAAAATGGTGAATATTGTATGAGTCCTGAAGCTTATACAATTTCAGGGCTTCTCTTTACCAAAGAAACAAACAGATCACTGGGAGTATAAAATCAAGCACAGAGTTCATGTAAATAAGTAGCCTTCAACTTAAACTTCATTTGATTCATGTTTTACCTTCTTCTGGTTATGTTAGCTTTTTTTTTGTTGTTGTTCTATTGAGTAGTTGTTAAGGCCATGCCAGACTCTAAGAGAAATGTAATTTTTTCTGGTAGTATTCGAGCATGGGTTCTTTTCTTAGATTATTGATGTTTTATTTTGTTTTGTTTTTTGTCCTTACCTCTTTAACTCAGGACATTAGACACAGAATAATCATAAAAATAAGATTCTCAGTTTCCATTTCATGTGGCTCTGAGAATGACAGTGAGAAGAGAGACTCTAGGTGAGTAGAATAATGTGAGTAAAGGGCCATGGATTATAGAGCCTAAAGCATATGCGGAGAGCTAAGAAGAGAGAGTTAATGTGGGCTGGGGATGCAGAGAGAGGAATAATGCAGGATGAGATGGGAGAGTAGGTTTGGCCCTCATATGACTAGCCTTAAGGACTGACTAAATTTCTGAACTTCAGACACTAGGCCCTGGGAAGTAACAGGTTTTTGCATTGCATTATGATATGATAAAAATTACATATCAGGAAGAGAAACCTCAAAGCATTGCTAAGATGCAATATGTTCACTCTACATTTTACTTATGGAACCAATGAAAGAGAATATCTTGGAAAATAAAAAATACCATGTTTATTATTCCACGGGGAATGATCACACTAAAATTATCATAAATCTTATCCCTTGGTATAGCTATTTATGCATAGTTTCCCTTCAGCCTCACCTGAAGCTCTTTCTCAGCCTCAGTGGCTTTTCATCGCTGAGTTGCCCAAATCTCTGTCCCATGTCACTGTCTTTTCTCTAGCCTTTCCTATCAATTTAGAAAATACCACTATATTTGCTCAACTATTCAGATCAGAAACCTAATAGTCAGCCTGGATTCATTTCTTTCCCTCAACCCCATATTCATCAGTAAATCTCTATCTACAATATGTATGTTGTATTAAAAAAAAAAGTTATCCTCCAAAGATCTGGAAATACATTGGCAGCAAGGATAGCATGGTTTCTAAATCTCATGAATCACCACATAGAAACAGAACCGAGAAAGCAAAACCCCAAGTTCATGGACAGTATTTACAGTACAACTAGGTGACAGTGTGTCCCCTGATATTCCAAACACACTGAAAAGATTGTGATCTTTAAATAACATTTTCCACTGACATAAGACAGGGCTTTTTACAGGGCTCACCTGAGGGCAATATACAAGTTGAGTGTGTCGCCAATCTGCAGTCATTGGCAAAGACGGATCTATTTGGACTTCAGTGAACTGATAAATGTCATACTATCAAAATCCAACAAATATTGTGTAAATCCATGAGTTGAAAATGATACTTTTAACCAATTAGCCCCACTTGTTTCTTCCCCAAAAGGAATGTAGAACAAACTACAGTCTCTCTTCTATGCACGGCCCTCCTGAAAGTGAAATGCTAGTCCCACCAATGTCTTCTGTTTTTAACCTTTATGTGTATTTATATTTTAAATGTATATGTAGTAAAAGTTGCTTTTTCTGGTATACAGTTCTGAGAATTTGGGAAAATGGGAAGAGTCATGTCAGCACTATTATATTCAAGGTACAGAATAGCCCCACCAACCCAAAACATATGCTTCTAATGCTGCCCTTTGCCCACAACCCCCAGCAATCACATACTAGTATCTGTTCTCAGTACCCATAGTCCTGTCTTCCCGAGAACGTCACGTAAATGGAATAGTAATGTATGCTGCTGTCTTTTGAGTCTGGATTCGTTCACATAATGCAATTCACTTGAGATTGATCCACATTGTGTGTGTCAATAGTCTGGTACTTATCATTGCTAAGTAGTGTTACATCACATAGGTACAGCACCATTCACATTTATTTGCCAGTTAAGCATAAGACACTTGGGTTATTTTCAGTTTGAGTTATTAGGAAGAAAACTGTAAGTATTCATTTACAGGTTTTAGTGTGAAAAACAGTTTTTATTTCTCTTGGGTAAATACCTAGGTGTGGGATTGCTGTTTACATTGTAAGTGGATGCTTAACTTTATAAGGTATTACCAACCTGTTTTCAAAAGTGGCTGAACCATCATAATATATTTTAGACAGAAGCAATTCATTATCTTCAAAACTGACATATTATTGGTTAAGAATCAAGTATTTATCCCAGCTTTACTATCTGTACTATACCATTGGGCAACTAATTCATAGATGAGAAGTGCCTCTTTATAAAAGTATTCCCAATAAGAAATGAACTAATATTAAAATATCACCACGTGACCACCTCTCCTATATTAATAGATGTAGCACTAAGTATAAATGGTTACTAGTATCACAGAAAGAGACACAATCAGACATACTGTTTGCAGTTGTTTAGCCAGGGAAGATTTTTAAGCAGGGGCTATTCAAACTGTAAAAATCTGCACAGATATCTCATGGGATCAGCCTGAAAGGAAATGTTTACTTTGGAATATAGGGAGACCTGAGAGACCCAAGAAGGGCATTTCCATCGAGGGTAGAGGCGGCAAATTGAGAATAAAAAGAGAGCAACAAAATACCTTTTATTTATAATGTGTCCCAAGAGTTCTTTCAACATTCCATTTTTAAAAATGGGATATATTAGGTATCAAACTAGGTATCCTAGGATCTTAGTTATTTGTTGACTGAATGAATAAAAGATCACAGACATTTTGGAAGCACTTGAGGCAAAGGCCCCAGGAATTTGAACCCTGGCTAGAATGGGAATAGATGCTGCTTTAGCAGGATTTTGTAGGGAGCAGGCAAGTCTTCCTCCCTATAATCAAAATCAAGCTAGTGAAGCTAATCAGTATAAACCTGGGGGAAGGTAGAAGCATGCTCACATTAAAAGATATACTTTCTCAAAATCAGTTCAGCCTGGCTGGTGTGGTTCAGTGGTTGAGCATTGACCCATGAACCAGGAGGTCCTGGTTCAATTCTGGTCAGGGCACGTGCCCTGGTTGTTGGCTCAATCCCCAATGTGGAGCATGCAGGAGGCAGCCGATCAATGATTCTCTCTCATCATTGATGTTTCTATCTCTCTCTCCCTCTCCCTTCCTTTCTGAAATCAATAAAAAATATTTTAAAAAAATTAGTTCAGAATCTATTTTGTGCATGTATTTCCAGCTCCAGCAATTAGTTGTTTTATTTGCAAATAAAGCACTTTCTACAAAGCACATTTCCATCTACATAACAAAGCTCAATAAAGTGTTTTATTCCCTGCTGGCCACTATTACAGTTCTATTTTTTAATCAGCAGATGTTCACTTATTTCTAACTAGGTATAAACATGGCATTGAATGATATCATTGTGGTTCATAGATGTGTGCCTTGCTTATCTGAGGTTTCACACCCTTTTCCTTTCTCTTCTGAGAAGTGAACAGCATGCAAAGTGCTGACGTGCAGAACGTTTGCTTTAAGGTGGATACATTCGTTTGCATAATGGATTGCAACTTAGAAAAGTAAAAGGGAAACTCACCACTGCGTCCTGAGAAGTCTGCTCAGCGTCGTCGTTGCGATGCCTACAAAGGACTTGCCTTTCCGCTGACTCCTTGCGCCTTTGAAAATATGGATATGGTCTGGTGAACTGCAAAGGGAAAAAATCCGTAATGTCTATAGGAAAATCAAACACAAAATTTAGGATAAAAACATCAAAGAAAATAGATGTCTGCTTTTATCTCTTGTTGCAAGAAAACACTTCAAAGGAAATCACACTACCAAACGACTTTATTTTCACTTCATTGCATAAGGTTTCCATAGATGACTCTTATATACATGATTCCTGCCACGTTTGGGCATCATACCACATATTTTACAGACATTTCATTCACAAGACCTCCCCTCTCAGTACATCCCATAGAGCTCACTTCTTTGGATATTGGGGTATTTATTTCACTTGGCTGCTTATTCATGTTTTGGAAAATTAACTATAGTACATAATTTTTGCATATATTTCTCCCAAGTCAATATATTTTTTTAAATATATTTTATTGATTTTTTACAGAGAGGAAGGGAGAGGGATAGAGAGTTAAAAACATCGATGAGAGAGAAACATCGATCAGCTGCCTCCTGCACACTCCCTACTGGGTATGTGCTCGCAACCAAGGTACATGCCCTTGACTGGAATCGAACCTGGGACCCTTGAGTCTACAGGCCGATGATGCTCTATCCACTGAGCCAAACCAGTTAGGGCTCAATATATTTTTTGATGAATTTGATTCCTAGACAAAGAAGCTACAACAAAACAGGGTTGCATTTCCATCTCAAGTCTGTATTCTTCCTCCTCCCGTTTAATGCAATCTACACAGAGGTATTACCTTCTACTTAGCTAAATATAAATCACTGTTTATTATAATAAAGCATTAATTCAATTACTGTGGCATGTGTACCAGCATCAGTTTGATTATCTGAAATGGTGGCAATGATTTTTAAGACATTGATATTTAGATCTGTTTCTTAAAGTCCAGTTTATTTAGTTATTATTTAGCAAACTCCTGTATAATTCCAGGTACGATTCTAAATGCATTGCAATCGCTCACTCATTTAACCTGCGTAGCAATCCTACAATGTAGGTTTAATTAATATCTCCCATTTTCCAGAAGAGCAGACCAAAGCACAGACCTAAGTGACGGTAAATGGTGGAGCTGAGTACAGGAACCCAGACAGGTTGACTCCAGAATCTGAAATCACAATGGGAGTCGTAAGAAAACCTAGGGAGACTTGTCTACATGCAGATTCCAGAAACTCCTCACCAGCAGTTCTGTTTTCTTTTGGTTAAGGCCCAAGAATTTGTCTGATTTCCTGAATGTATTGGCTTGCTTAACAAGCACTTTCCATGTTGCTAACCTGAAACAGCTGTGTCATAAATTTCATTTTTAGAAGGGGAACACTAGCTTAAGCGTTGTCCCTAATTCAAGCTCCATGGACTTCAAATGTCATTGTACACCTACATTTACTTTACGCAGGGGAAAGAGAAGGGGCTCACTTCATGGGTTGTGTTTTATGGGTGCCAAGAAGATCTCATGTGCTTCCCAAGCCCTTTGGCTCACTATTCAATTCCAATATTTTTCTTCACGTAGACCAGTTGGTTCCTTGTGAAAATGCAACATCTCCTCTTAGGATTGTAATAACATGTACAGTGTTAATCTGTCATTTGTGTGCTTTGTGTAAATGAAGCACGAGAAAGCAAGCTTGGAGGGCAGGCTTGTGAGTAGGGAGCATGAGTGTAGGCGGGAGTGCCTAAGAAGGGAGCGGGGTGGGTGGGGAGTGGGGGAGAAGCGCCACCATGAGATATGAAGGGAACAGCAGGGAGGGTGCCGGGAAAGCTCTGGCTTCTAGATTTTGCCGAGGGCTTGCCGAGGGCTGTCTATGTTGCGGATGATGCCTGCATGGAGTTTTCAAACCTTATCAGTCAGCTTCAGGTATTGCTTCTCTTTGGGTGACAGACCCTCTGTGTCAGTAACTCACAGATTGCGCTGCCTGTGAATTTTATTACCTAAGCTCTTTAGGCAAATAGGATGTAAAGTAGACCAGATTGGAGATGCATTTTGGTATTGAACACGCTGGGACTATGTATAGTAAGGAAGTTAAATATCTACACATCAGATCAAATGCTATGGAATCGGCAGAGGGGGGACTGATCACAAAGATCTTGACAGTTTCTTTGCATTTAGCGCCTCTATGAAATGGCAAGAGAAAGAAACAGGGACTAACTGCCCAAGCCTTTGTGGTTTAGCTGGTTCAAAGCCACAGTTGATTGTGGAGCTCGACAGCACTAGGGTTTCTCCCCTGAAGTAATTAGTAGTAACAGAGCCCAAAATCTCCACCTCTGGAAAATGGAGCCAGCACGCTGCTCGTGGTCAGCCAGTTATAAACTCGTTTTGTTTCAGCCCCAGTGCAATTTTCTGTGCACTGTTCTAGGAGAAAATGGCTAATTATTTCAGTCACTGTAATTTGGAATAATTGACTCCGGTGTTGCATCATAGTTCTTGCAATACCAACAAGGAAGAAGGACGTTTGTAACATTACAGTAAATAAGGTATTCCACCACCAACTCCAATAGCATTTCCCTTCTCCTGGGAGCGCTAATGCCTGGCTATGACTTTGAAAGGAAATGTTACCTCCGCTCCAGCGTGTTTCCAAGTCGTTTTCACTGTGGTGGATAAAGGGAAGGAATTAAATAGCATTTAGTCATCCCAGAGGTCAAAAGGAATATTATAATTCTAGAAAACGTCACTTTGCCGCTCAGAGCCTTCCTGGTTTCGGCTTGGCAGCTTCACGGGAGAGGGCAATTTTCGAGACTGAATTACGGCGCTGAACATGCATTAAACACAACAGGCTGGGTACTGTCAGGTTATTTATGCCACTGATGGGTTTTAGCAGTTAGTTTGACAATAAGGAACAAATACTCAAGATTTTTGTGAAAAGAAAAGAAAAGATTCAGAGATACTGAAACTATTCATTGGTTTCTTGTAATTCAAACCTACATTTTTAATGGCATAGAGAATGCATATAAATGATGGAGAGAGAATCAGAAAGACACATCATACCTTAGACATTTGTAAAAGGCTCTGTTTAAATTCTTGGGCATCATGCAGAGCAACCTGGTAGAGTGGGAAGACCATTATCTTTTTGAATAGCACAGGCTTGAAACCAGTATGTATCCTAACTGTGACCTGATTCTAAGACTCTCTGTGGCTCATCTGTGAACTAGGGATAAAAATATTACCTATCACATGTTTTATTGTATGAACCACAGTAGAAAGAGCCCATAAAGAGCTCAGCTTAGTACCACGCACCCATTTAGAACACAATAAATGCCACCTATTATTGTTACTATTATCATCATCATTATTATTGCCACACTTTTAATGGTCATTCAATGAATTTAGTTTTTCTGGACAAATCTGATTAATTGAACATTGTGGCAGAAAATGGAATAGAGGTGACATTTCTCTTTCAAAGTCATAGCCAGGGGTGTATTTTCAACTTGATGGGATATTACCTAATTTACTGTAATGCTACTGTGATGTAAGCCCATAGCCAATTATGTCAAATTATGGTGACTGGAGCAATTAGACTTTTCTTCAGTAACAAGGTACCAGCTTACAAAAATTTCTATTTATGCCTAGGCACACACTAGACTATAATTGTAATCCTCTTTTGGCAAATAGGATGTAAAGTAGACCAGATTGGAGATGCATTTTGGTATTGATCATGCTGGGACTACGTATAGTAAGGAAGCTAAATATCTACACATCAGATCAAATGCTATTGAATCGGCCAGGAGAGGGGACTGATACTAGTTATAGCCATTTGACTGAGTTCTGACAAATGATACATGGTTGAAAGTGACATGGGCCACTTTGGCTTGACACTTAAAAACCTCTTCACCATACCGCCTTCTCTCTTTTCCCCCACCTGCTAGCTGGACATTAACACCCATCCATATGCTGAAGATAGATGCTAGGTCCCTGGATACTACAGAGCAGAACCTCCCTACAGGAGCAAACACAAAGATATCCTCATGGATACCTAATTTATGTTAGAGAGAAACAAACTTACATTGTGTTGTGTTACTAAGTTTTGAGAATTTATCCACTAGTACAGATGTTTGTACCTCAAGTGATACAAACATATTCGTTTACCTTTCCCTCTGTTGAACACCATATTTAAAATCACACCATAGGTATTTTAATTACATTATTGACAACCAGGAACTTGAAGGTGATTGTTTTAATAAATCAGAAAGAGTACAAAACAAACAGAAAATGATTTGCAGTCTAGAATGCCTCACATATCCAAATTATCAAATGAGAGTAAGAAGTAGGTCCTAACCGGTTCGGCTCAGTGGATAGAGCATCAGCCTGCGGACTGAAGGGTCCCAGGTTCGATTCCGGTCAAGGGCATGTACCTTGGTTGTGGGCACATCCCCAGTAGGGGGTGTGCAGGAGGCAGCTGATCGATGTTTCTCTCTCATCGATGTTTCTAACTCTCTATCCCTCTCCCTTCCTCTCTGTAAAAAATCAATAAAATATATTTTTAAAAAAAGAGTTAGAAGTAGGACATAGGTCTTAATGAAATACCCCCAAAGCTGATAGAGAATAAGGTCTATCCAAACAGGGAAATAATCAAGAAAGACACCCACGAAACCCAGCCATTGGAGAGAAGCCATGGGAGTTCCCAGGATGGTATTGAGGGGAGGTACCAGGTAGATGACTGGACAGCAGTCCTAGGAACCAGCCAGGCCACAGTGAAGCAAGAGAGAAATGGTCATATTAGTCACTTTAGTGTTTGTGAGTGAAATAGAGATAGACACATAGGATATTGAGTGCATGAAAAACAAGGTCATATTACAGAGAAGAAATGCACTGGTATCATATGACATGGCTCTATAAGGCTTAGTATTTGTATGACCAATGTGACATCATTTGTTAAATTAAAAAATTAAATAAAAGGTTATGGCACAGCTTTATTAAAAGGCTAGGAGGGAGGAGAGTATATGTGTGTCGAGAAAGTGGTTGGAAAGGATTCATCCTTATTTTCCAAAATAAGACATGATTAGAAAATACCTAACATTGAAAAGTTATAGCAAAAACCACAGTTTGAACACATTATATAAAAATGGGAAGGTAAATTAAATGCCACCTGAAAAACAGGTTAAAGCATGGAGAATTGGTGTCTTCTGGAAGCAGACATCAGGAATAGGGGGGAAGAAAACAGGGAAGACTTGTAAAGCTGGTGAGTATTTAGCATTGTGTACGTAGAAATTTAACTTAAGACTTAAATGTTTATACCTGTCATACTCCTTTCCCAGTCCAGTTCCTTGTTTTTCTTCGCTTCAGATAGTCTCACTACTCTAGCTCTCCCTTTACCCTGCTGGCTAGCTGTGGGATCACATGAAGGCCTTTTCAGATGGAGATTCATCTGCAAACTTGCTAACATTTTGGAGGGGAGACCATGAAATTAGTAATTTTTAAAAGCATAGACCAGGGTCCTCAAACTTTTTAAACAGGGGGCCAGTTCACTGTCCCTCGGACCGTTGGAGGGCCGGACTATAGTTTAAAAAAAAACTATGAACAAATTCCTATGCACACTGCACATATCTTATTTTGAAGTAAAAAAACAAA
The DNA here is from genome assembly GCF_000147115.1 of Myotis lucifugus. Lineage (NCBI taxonomy): Eukaryota > Metazoa > Chordata > Mammalia > Chiroptera > Vespertilionidae > Myotis > Myotis lucifugus. The sequence goes on from NW_005871220.1 coordinate 1,133,554, forward strand.
ACGGGAACAAATACAATATTTGTATTTGCATGTGGCCCGTGGGCCGTAGTTTGAGGACCCCTGGCATAGACCATCTCAAAAAAACACAAACAAAAAAAATAGGCCATCTGAACCTTAGGTTAGAAATTGGTAAATTGTAGAGTATTCGTATGACTAATTCTAGATAATATTTATTGAGCATTTGCTTGTATCAGAAATTACTCCAATACTTTATATGTATATATTTCTCACTAAAATATTATGAGGTGAGTATGATTATTTTCACTTACAGATGAGGCTCTAAGATGTTAGAAACTACCCCTTGTCTTCACTAGCAGAGAGGTGTGGACAAGGAACCGGAAGGCTGGTGAACCTTGAGCCCTGGCAAAGGTCAGAGCTATGCACCGCCTGTGTAGTCAAGACAATCATAGCTGAAGCAACTTCCCCACCTGATAGTCATGTAAATCCTTACTGATAAGATAGTCTGTCTGTTACTGGAATTGCCTGCCTAAGGGCTATAGGTGTATCCCAAACTGAATGAAAGGATGGCAAGGCCTGAGCACAAGTGGAGTCCTTCCTCTTGCTTTGGGCTCCCACCTGGCCCCCAAATTTCCAAATTATTATTTCTTGTCTCGTCTCTGTCATTTGCGCGTGGCCCTTCTCCAGAGCCCGAACCCTGAACCACACGGGACGTGGATCATCCCATCAGAGGTTAAGTAAATTGCTCAAGGCACACAGGTCAACAGCAGTGAGCACAGGAAGCAAACGCACTATGGACTGGAGCAATGTTCAATCACCACTCTCTACTGTCTGCTGTGCTTGTCTTACAGAGCTCCACACATACCTGTGCATTCCTCCATGGCCGCGTACGGGCCTGGTTCAACAAGACTCTGCACAGGTTGGCAGTGATCATCACAAATTATGTTAATTAATGTTTCCTGTTCTCATAGTGTTTGCATTTCTAACTGAAGAATAAAAGGTTGTCACTTCCTGTTAATGGAATTCCATTTTTAGTGGGTCGGTTGATAAAGCGATGTCAGACATACAGAAGACCTTCGGGAGTCCTGCATTTCCGATGTGTAAGTCATCGTCTGTACCAGGGATTCCTCAGCCTGGCTGATTGGAATTCCCTCCAGGTACTCTGAGAAAATAGAGACCTACTAAATTAAAATCACCGCGAGTGTAACTTGGCAACTATAGTTTTAGAATGCATCCCTGAATCCTGTGATGAGCAGCCAGAGTTGGAATCACACCACCTTTGTGGGGAGCGAGATGGATTTTTCATGTTCCTTTGTCATGCTTCTTGTCATTGACAGGGAAAAAGAAAATGTTCTCATGCTTAGAACAAGGAGTTCTAATTACAAATCATCCATATATACTATACTACATTAGGGCCCGGTATTAAATGCAGACTGGCCTAAAGCAGTAAGGACATATTCATGCTTTGAAAGAAACAAACAGTACAGTTTTGCAGAATGGTGTGGCTTGCTTCGAGGGATTTTTCAATGCTTTTAAAGTTATCTTAGACATTGAGTTTGGGTGGGACTGAACAGCGAGAGGAAGCAGTGAGATTCATTTCTATTTTTGTCTCGTCACATTGGCTGCCAAGTGGAGACCCACAACCTGGAACTTCATTCAGAATGTCATTCTGCCTTGTTTTGTTCTTTTTGAGTCTGACCTTTACTTTATCCAAATATCATTTTGTCTGTAAATATTAAAATGAGTTGCTGGCCAGTCGCTGTTGCAAAATACGTGGCACACTTTAAAGAATTTTCTGGCTGGCTCGGAAGCGCTAATTGTGCAAAGTTAATCTCCAGAAAATGTTTCACCATTGACAGCATCGCTTGCCATAATTAGGCAAGTAAGAGAGTCTGTAACAATTGGATATTATGCTTTCATCTCAAATGATTTTAAATATTAAATGTTCCTAGAGTAGGGTTTTAAAAAGGTCTCTGCGTCTGAAAGGCCACTTAGGCTAGAGTGGAATTGCCTACGCTCAGCATGTGCCAAAATGTTTTTGCATCTTTAGGTAATAAAAATGTGATCTCCTGTGGCTATAAGAGAATTTGAAACATGATCCTGTCCCCAACTCCCCAGCCGGGTTTTTGGTAAGGAGGTCATTTACCCCACACCAGACATTCAGGCGTTATTACCTGCCTACTGTGGTGTTTAATAACTTCTCCATCAGGAAATGCTTTTACATATCCGACTGGGGTTCCCCCCTCCCCAGAATTCTGGTAGAAAAAAAAAAGGCTACTTTAAGGTCAAGGGTATAGTAAGGCTTGGGATTTGTTCTCCCATTTGGAAGATGGTAGCTGTATATTTTGGTCCTTAGCAGGCAGGGTACACAGAGCCTTCACACACAGTTATGCAGTCTTTGCTCTGCCCGAAAGCACCAAGTAGAATGGTGGTGGTAGGTTTGAATTCCTATACACTCCTCTGTCTAAACTCAGCACTTACCAGCATGTTATGTCCACCCTCAAGAGGCACCTTTTCCTAATCTTCTACATGATGAGGAGCCCATTGGAGTCACTTCCCCGCACCCTGACCCCTCTCAGCCCCCAACTTCTCCAAGGTGACATAATAACCAGCATTGAAGATGGTGGCTACATGAGTGAGTCTCAACCCTCAAAGGGCCTAATTCACCTTGGATACTTCCTTTTTTCTTTTTCTTTTTTTCTTTATATTCCTCAAGAGAAAGTCTTATCCAGCAGGTCCACGGTATTGTCTGGCTGGCAAATTTTATTTTTTTTTAAATGATACCTCAGGTTACTCTGCTGCAGGTGGTCCAGAATCCTTTTTTCAGGAAAAGCGTCAGGGTTGTTCAGCTTTGTTACATTGGTCCCTGGCTATCTAACCAAGCTACTTCCTTCGGGATCCTGGAGGCTTCGGGCTCTCTGCTTGGCCCTCCTTTGACTTGCAGTCAGGAGCCGGTGGAAGTCTTCAGGTCGTCAATGAACTTCACCAGCATCGGCATCATTTCTGTAACTCTATCTCTACACATTCCACTTTGCATACATTTTTATTCTTGTGTTAGATATTTCCTGTGCACCTTCTTTTTTAAATTATTATTTTTAAAAACACATTAATTAACACCTGTTCTACACAATGCATGGTGTTTGAGAGATGGCGATTCTCCAACCACAATTTAGTAGGATGCGTCAGATATGCACACAAATAACCCCAATGAAGTGTGAAGTAATACATTTAATAAAAATCACAGAGCTATAGAGGTCAGGGAAGAGGACACAATGGCATTCATGTGATTGTGACACATTACGTGATTTTAAATGATGTACAGAGGCAAAGACAGGACTCAGAGATACTCATAATTAGATTTTTTAAAAAATATTCATTGGTTTATTTATTTTATCCTTGTTTTGCTTCGGAGTGTTATAATAGTGCTGATAGTTGAAGTCTCTTGGCCATAGTGTTTCTTGTGTGCTATATATAATTATAAATTTGAAAGTTTTCAATTGAGGTTTTTATCAGATATAAAAGGGTAGTAAAAAATGATAATCCTTACAGAGTTTTATACTCAGGGGTCTCTAGCTTTTAATTTAGATGTTTGTTCCGATATTGACTTTCATACTGCAACTCTAGAAATGAATTCAGATTCAGAGTTGACAGCATACTGCTTTAAACATGTTATATTGTTTTAGCTCTGGCAATTTTTTTTTTTTTAGTTATTTTGGTGTGTGATAATATTGTTTAGGTTGTAATCTCTTTAGAGAATCCCAGTATTTCAATGTGGAATAAAAATCTGATTGTTGACCCTTAGGCATCATTGTAAGAAATCTCATCATCAGACTATTTTTTAGTGTGTAACCACCTAGGAGGATACATCTGTCTCTTACCTACACAATTGCTCTTACATTTCACATGAGATAACATGAGTAAATTAACAAATTTCTTTTGAAACTGTGTATAGTACATTGGGACGGTCGGTGTTTTATCTGAACATAGGGTTAGTCAAATAGATGAAATTGGTGAGGGTAGGAAAGGTGAGTTTAAAAGTTCTCAAAAGCACTCTTTTTAAACTCTCTGAGCCTAATCTAAATGTTTTATCTGTAAAATGGGGATAATAGCAGGAGCTTCCTAATGGATTTTTTAAAACTTATCTTTATTTTTTAAAGTATTACAGATGTCCTCTTTTTTTCTCATTGGCCTCCCTCCTCCCCATTCCTGTCTCCTCCCCGGGCCTTCACCCCACTATTGTCTGTGTCCATAGATTATGCATATATGCATATAAATTCTTTGATTGATCTCTTCCCTCCCCCTTCTTTGTGAGAATAAGAGAAAGGATGTGTCAGTACAGAGCCTGCCTGACGCAGGATATGTGCATCAACTTAACCTAACAGCTAAAGAACATATCCTACGCAGCAGGTGCACTGTGCAAGGGGCTGGGAAAACAAACAAAACAGAGGCCCTGAACTCATGGGCCTTAGAGCTGGGAAGACAGGAAGCTGAAAGTCACTGCAAATTCAGAAGCGTTCTGAAAGGGCAGCTTCTATTGTCTTATTTATTTCAGGGGGTGCCTTTTAAACATGCTTGCTTATTTTCAGTCACTCCAGATTTAGTAGTTCCTTTTTTATGACACACCCAATGGTATTCAATACCTATAAAACAGCAACTTAAAGTTAGCATAGCATGTTCAATTCTCCCTTTCCTCCTTCTATAGCTTCGGAAAACTCTATTAAAGGTACAATGTAATCGAAAAGTACCGACTAGCAGGTCATAATTACCCCCGGTCTCATGTTAGCGGAGATCGATTTGGAATGGTGGCTGGACAAAACTCTCTGAGGTGTTGGTTTCCTCAGTTGTTTTCATGAGAGGTTACACTTATATTTTTAAAAAGGAAGAAATAGAGAAAGGATTCGTTAACAAGGACTTATTGAGTGACTGTCCTATGCCATAGAATGACTCTCTGATGTTCTAGGAGCTGGGCAGTGAGCTGAGTCAGTAAAGAATTGCTTATACTATGCCACAGGGATGGAAGGGGGCTGGGAAAGAGAGAAGGGTAAGGGGAGAGCAAGGGAGTGGACATGGGTTGTCAGGAAAGGCTGCCTTTAGGAGATGATTTAGGAGGAAAGAACAAAGGAAACCAAGAAATAAGGGGCAGGAAAGCTACCCAGCCTGAGTGAGCAGGAAGTACAAATACCCAAAGGCCAGAGAGATGGCAGTATTTAAAAAGTCACATTAAGAATTGTCAGAGGGAAGTCATGGATTGATGGGTGGGAGGGTGGATGGACAGAGATCAAAGAACTTGTTGCATATATGCATAACCATGGACTTAGACAATAGGGTGGAAAGGCCTGGGTTGGGGGGCAGGCACAGGCTAGAAGGGGTCAGTGAGGGGAAAAGGGTGACCTATGTAATTCTTTCAACAATAAATATTTTTTAAAAAAGGGAAAAAAAAAGAATTTTTGAACTTCACTAAGATGGGAAGTCATCTGGAGAGATTTAAGCAGAGCAGTGTGATGAGGGTTAACCAGTATCAGAAGGAACACAGTGAAAGAAGACTACAAAATAGAACCAGCTATATTTTTCTTGACCAATTTCCCTACAGCATGGAATTGTTGACACTATGAATGATGTTACAGGTTTTCTTTCCCGGAAAAAAAACAATGTATATATTTCTATGCTCGGAAAAGCTCTGTCTAGTCATAGTGTCTCGAAATGTCTATATTGTTTGATCCATTTTTGATGATTCTCTTTTTACTATAGAAGGTCTCTTGAAGGAAAATACTTGGTTGAGGCCATACATGAGAACTTGAGGCTTTAGACCAGGGGTCCTCAAATTATGACCCGCGGGCCACAAGCAAATACAAATATTGTATTTGTTCCCATTTTGTTTTTTTACTTCAAAATAAGATATGTGCAGTGTGCATAGGAATTTGTTCATAGGTTTTTTTAAAACTATAGTCCGGCTCTCCAACGTTCTGAGGGACAGTGAACTGGCCCCCTGTTTAAAAAGTTTGAGGACCCCTGCTTTAGACCACTTGGGGTGCTGTGGAAAAGAACCAAACTAAACATAATCATTCTAAAGAAGAGAGTGAAGCAGGGATTCCCATACACAGGATGAAAGTAGGTTTACAGTTGTTCCTGTGGAAAATGATACAATCATTAATACATAATAATACAAGAATAACCTCTGTGTTTCACGTACTCACACCTGTAAACCTACTTTTGCCCCACCCTATAAATAGAGACCAAGTTAGACAAGAGGCATAAGGAGAAATATGGAAATCTCTTTCAAGATGTGATAATGTATCCATGTGTGAATATTGTTGCATGTAGGAAGCTTCACTGGATGGAAAACTCAATGCAGTTTGTCCAAGGTTCGAAACTCTGAGATAATATTAGATGAAAGTCCTAATAAATATGCACTGACATCCTAAATAAAAATATTACTGGTCAGGGTTTTAGGTATTTTGACTTTTAACTTTCGAGTACTAGATACTATGAGGCATCTACCTCGCTTTAGGATTTCAGGATTTTTATTATTATCACTAGAGGCCCCATGCACAAAATTTGTGCAAGAGTAGGCCTTCCTTCCCCTGGCTGCTGGCACTGGCTTCCTCTGGCACCCAGGACCCAGGCTTCCCTCGCAGCCCTGGCTTCGTCCGGAAGGTCGTCAGGTCTAATTAGCATATTATGCTTTTATTATTATAGATTATTGTAGAAAGATTAAGCCTACCTAGCAGTTACTTTGTTCTGGAAATGGCACTATCTCTTTAAAAAGATTGACATGCTTTGTGACTGGTGAGGCGCTGCCTTGTTTTCAAAACAAATGGACACATTTCCCATTTAAATAGTGGTCTTCACTGCCTGCCCTTTGAACAAATGCTGGGAAAGTGTCTGATGTGCATGTATTTATCTTGCAGTTTGACAAATGGAATTAATGCCAAAGCGTTAAGCCATTACCGTGTAGGGGAGCAGAGGTCTTACAAATACATTTGCTATTTCACTCTCTCTGTATGTTCCCTGCATTAAAGTCTGGGTTAACGACGTCCTCAGAAAGTGTATGGTCTGTGCAATGCTAGTGGTGATAGGCTATGGTGGGCCCTGCTTCCAAAGGAGTTGCTTTATTTGGTAATAAATCCACAATGTTGGAAGGGTGAGCATAGGGGTCAGGGATGGGTGTAAGGCAATGGTCCAAAGGAAGGACCAATTAATACCCCCCCCCCCACATTTCTGGAAAAAGACACTTTGGTCTTGCAGTGTCTCCCCTCAGACCAAGAACCAGCCATTACCAGCAGGAAATACCTTTGCAAGAGGGTTCTTATCATGAATGTAAAGGCACGGGCACCCTGAAGGCCATGACTCCCAAAATAACATCTGAAGCTGTGACTTAGTTCCATGGGAGACATAGCAGGGGTACCGGATACCCTCACTTACAAGAATGCAAACTCCACACCCTTGGGAAGGTAAACAGTGATTAATCTCCTTAACCCCTCCCTTCCCCATGGCATACCCCCCCCCTCCTCCTTACCACCTCCCATTCATCTCCTGTCCCCTCTCCTACCTGTTTCAAAGTAGACCCAGGCCTCCACCACCCTCAGGGATAGGAAGCCTCAGGGCAAAGTGAAATCAAAGTATTGGACCAGTAAATCCTTAGCTTTTTTAAAAAATATATTTTATTGATTTTTCACAGAGAGAAAGGGAGAGGGACAGAGAGTCAGAAACATTGATGAGAGAGAAACATCAACTCAGCTGCCCCCCCCCCCCCCCCACACACACACACACTCCCCACTGAGGATGCGCCCGCAACCAAGGCACATGCTCCTGGCCCAATCGAACCCAGGACCCTTCAGTGCGCAGGCCGACGCTCCATCCACCGAGCCAAACCAGTCAGGGCAATCCTTAGCTTTTTGAACTTCCCAGAACCCAGGTCCTCCAGATTCAAAGAAGTTTCAAGGATGATTTTGACAATCAGTGATGTTTGCCTTAATTTGTCTTGTTGAATTGATAACCTAGCTCTTGTATTTGAAGACACAATTTCACTGCATCGCAGTCTGCTGTCAAATTAGTGTTAAAAAAACAAAACACACAAAAAACAGTGTATCCTGCTTTCTAAGGGCAGGGGTTCTGTCATATTAATCTCTAAAGCCTCACAATGCCTAGGTCAGTGCTTTAGACAAAGTAGGTGCGTATTACATGCTTCAGTTACAGTTAAAGTGTCTCAGAATCGCCTGCCTTCCTTTCAAGAAGTTTTAGTCAGCTGTGCTTTCCATATTCCGCCGAGGAAATCTAAGATGAAAGGTTTTCTATATGCTTTGTATTTAAAATCACTGAATTTCCTTGGTGAACCGAATAGAGTTATCCATGAACTTGTTCTTAAATTGGAACACTAGAATGATTAAAGTTTGGTATTATTTACCTATCAAAAGTTATTTTCTACGGAATATGCTTCCTTAAGAATATTCAAATGTTCTAAAGCTCCTGTGCCAGATAATCTAAATCCATAGGAACACAAAGTAGCAATTTTATTTGATGCTGACATAGTCTCTTTAGGTTTTCCTTTAAAGAAAGTCTATGCAAAATCCATTGAGCATGGGAAGAAAAGAACCTCTGTTTCTAGTACCCACGGATGCCTTTTTGAGCCTCCCTTGGTTGGGAATTTAGCATTAGCAAAGGAATTTGTGATGTCTTATATACTCTGTACTCTAATCTAATATTCAGCTGTGATATCATTCATAATTACTATATATTTAAATCTCAGTTTGCAATTCAGGTGTCAAAGGAGAAATAGTACTGGAAAGTCTTCATTATCAGTTATGAGCTGCTGTAAAACGTACAGTGTTAAAACATCCCTTGAAATAGACATTAGAGACTTGAAAAAGGGATAATATAAAATTGATCAAAACCTATATTTCAAAGCAGCTTTCCCCACCGTCCAGGAAAAAAAAGAGAGAGAGAGAGAGGCTTTAGATAGAAGTATTTTAGGGTTATTTCATACATGAACACTTAAAATCAGGCAGATAGTTCTATCCTTTATTGGGAAAATGTAGGATAACTAAATACATAGGTATATGGAGAGATGGATCTACCAGATCAGGAATAGACTCCAGGAGTAAACCAACTCACCACGAACCTCATCTCTCTGGGGAGAAACAAAATCACAGAGAGGCTCGTGGACAGCAAAGGCGAATCCGGATTCTTGGGGGACATCTTCCGTGCTGCAGCTGACAAACATTTCATTAGGGAAGGGTCTGAAGCGTCAATGAGATTCTGGAGAACAAACCCACCAGGAGCCAGATTGCTGGGAGGAGGAGAGAGAAGAGCGGGAGGGGGCGAATGGACCTGAATATTGACTGAGGTCTGCAGCTCTTTCTGAAGGGGCACCCATTGCCCTCCCCCCAGACATCTTTCTTCCCAGAACCACATAGCACTTGGCAGCAGCATCGCCTGTCACTGCCATCGCGGATTCCCGCACTTGAGAACTTAATAGATCGTTAGTTTCCCATCAGAAAATCCACACTTTAAAATTCTGTCTCACGGTTACTGGAGAAATGTGTGGATTGTCTTTCTTCATTGCTAGTGGGAGAGGGGTCCTCACGATATCTCGAGAAAAAGAATTTTCTGAGACTTCGCACGGGAGGACGAGTGATTTTTATTTGAGTGGAATGACATCTCTCAGTTTCTGAAGTTCCATTTCACTGAATCAAGTCCTGGAAGATGCTCAACTGGGGCTTCAGCAGAGCTCATAGCAAAGCCAGAGTCCAGAGTTCCCTTTGCATGTGGAGCTGGGTCCGGGTTAGCATTAGGCTAGCTAGCTGGAGTCCATTAGTCCCTCGTGTGTGGGGTCTACATGCCTGTGAGCTTTGTGGGTGGATGCAGGCGTGTGAAAGCCCCCCAAGCCAGGAGTGCAAATCAAGAGGCGAGAGAGAGAACTCCTTTAAGTATCTCATCTTCCCACACTGGCGGTGGCCATGCCTCCTCTGGCCAATGACCTGTCCCCAGGTATGACTAACAGACAAATGCCTTCCTGATGTCACTCAAACTTTACTGAGCATGCATCTAAATTGTGGCTTTTTGGCAAGGCTGCACAAATGGCCTGCCCATAATATTTGGCATTTTCTTTGCTTCTTTCCAGTTATTAATAACTAGGGTTACTATAGCGGCATCATTACCCCTGTACATATATTATATGTCTACACTCAAATTGTAAATAATGTCTTTCAGTTATTTTCTGGCTTCAGTAGCCCACATTTACTCCAGTAATAGTTTATTGTTCTCAATTGTCATTCATTCTACTCATTTGGGAATAAAATATAAAGTAATGTAATTATCTTGAAGGGTTTTGTTGTTTGATTTTATTTATTTGATTATTTATTTTGACTTAGACTCATTCACAATGTCGAAACAGGTATGTTTTGCCATGAATATTATTAGAAACTGAGGAACGAACTTATTTGCTCTAGACAAAGGGACTGAAAACACTATGATTATTTTGGAGACTATAAAGATGTAAATGCAACATGTGAACCATGGCAGACTTTAATCATAGCTCAGTAACAAGTTCTCATAGCAAGAATGGATTATAATAATTAAGACCAGATTATTAATTAGAGAGAGAAATAAAGGCATAGGAGAGGAACTCCCAAGACACATATTATGGAGAGGGAGCCAGAATTACTTTTAGAATTTATTTTTGGACCATTTGTGTGTCCTTGTGTTTATCTGTGGAAACCAAGAAAAATAGATTCTGGTAATATTTTAGATTTTTTAAAATTGATTTTAGTGAGAGAAGAAGGGAACGAGAGAGAGAAGAGAGAGAGAGAGAGAAACATCCCCACTGGGTATCGAACCCACAACTTGGGCATGTGCCCTGGTTGGGAATCAAACTGGCAACCTCTCAGAACACAGGACCACACTCAACCAACCGCGCCACACCAGCCAGGGCAGAGTCTGGTGATGTTTAAGTTGTTCCCAGCTCTTGACTTGGATTGCTATTGCTATGCCCTGAGGTAGGGCAGTGTTACAATAGTTTCCAGTTCTTTCCCTTTTTGTTGCTTTATTTTCTTGGAGTTCTTTCTGGAGGTAAACACCCAACACATTGCATAGTCACATGGCAAATGTCTTATGATCTTCAAAGCCAGTCTCTAAAGTAAATAACACACCCCCCCAAACCTCCCTTGTCAGCAGCTTATCAAAAAGCATTTCTTGTTGTTATTGTTGGTCGCATTTTCCCTTTACACTTGTTTACACGTTTTATATTTGAAAGAATCAGTGAACACTTGGACTGCGATTGATTCTCTCCGGTCACATCCCTGCTGGATATGCACCCCCCCCTCCCCCCCGTTTTCCGATAGGGCAGCAAGGGCTCTGAATTTTCAGTCTTGGCGCAGATGCTGAGAATGGAGAATGGCGAAAAAGCAGGCAGACCTTTGTTACCCGGAGCTCAGGCCAGCAAAGGCAGGGCCAGGGATGGCGCAGACTCTGCCTCCCTTGCTGTGTCCCTGATCCCCCGGATACATTGATTCCTTGGATCCTGAAAGCAGTGAGTCTGATAGTTCTCAGCAACACTGGGTTCCCCTCGTCCCCATTTTGAACAGGGGGATGCTGACGGCAGGTGCCTGCTGCTAGTAACAGCAGGTTTAGGATGGACTGTCCGGCCGTTGTCAGTGGCCCAACGTGGAGACACGTGCAGATTTCACAGGAGACCTCTTCGCGGTGGAAACGGCACGTCACAGCTGGATCCATTTATTATAACATTAAATGACGAAGGCTGTTTATTCTGGGAACATCATGGTTTTCTGTGTCTTCGGTTCCTCTTCATCTGGCTTCTCTCAAAACCTGTCTGGAGTGCAGTGATTCATTGCAGAGAATAACTGTAAGAGGAAGAAGAATTAAGCAAAATGAGCTGCTGATTAAGGGTTCTTCAGGCGTCACCCTTTCCATCAACGCTTCCACCTGATGTGAGTGGTGCTTTCCCTGGAACGTTATGGTGGAACAGCCCTCACAGAAGGTAAACCTAAGGAAACTGAAACTTTACCTGACATTCAGCAGCCGGCCACCCTCTCTGTTAGCATTTTAAGGTGATGGGACTGGTGTGGTGTCTCCCTCTCAGTTCTCACTTAAGGGTGCCTTATTCCCAGTCAAATCATCTGAGCTTTTTCCGAAGATATTTACTTATTTATTTATTTGTTTATTTATTTGAAATATATTTTATTGATTTTTTTTACAGAGAGGAAGGGAGAGGGATAGAGAGCCAGAAACATCGATGAGAAAGAAACATCCATCAGCTGCCTCCTGCACAACCCCTACTGGGGATGTGCCCACAACCAAGGCATATGCCCTTGACCGGAATCGAACCCAGGATCCTCCAGTTTGCAGGCCGATGCTCCATTCACTGAGCCAAACCGGCCAGGGCTACTGATTTATTTTTAAAGATTACCTCTGCTTTCCTATTGGTGATGAAAGGTGTTTATCAGACACTGCTTTTCAGTAGAAATCTCAGGCTGCCCCTCCATTAAGTCTTCATCAAGATTAAAGTGTGCATTTATAGGAAAAAGTAAAAATAAAGACTCTGAGAGTAGCATGGCTAAAGTGGCTTCCTGCAAGAGAAATGAGTCAGTCAAATTTGTATTCTTTTTATTTTGCATTATCCGCTGCCTTAAACAGGAATAGAAGAGGAATTTTTTTTTAATTTTAAGGAGACCAATTTATTCATTATTAATTAAAGTCACCACATTAATTCTGCAACATTGGATTAAAGAGAGGAGGGAGCATTTGATCTCTGAATGGATGTTTTTGTTCCACACACATGGGAATGAAGCTGAGGAAGCTGGTAGTATTATTATTATTATAGTGGCCCGGTGCATGAGCTCATGCACACTGAAAGGAAATTAATTAGAAGAAATATTTTAATATCCCTATCTGCCCTTTCTCTATAATAGAAGTGTCAGAGATGAAAGAAAGTTAGTAAAATGTATATGAAAATAATATATAAATTGATTAATAAACAATGTCAACATGATATAACAACAAAGGCATGATAGAAAAGCAACAAAACATGATATACAAACAGCGTTGATAAAAACAGTGACTGAGCCCTGACCGGTTTGGCTCAGTGGAGAGAGCGTCAGCCTGTGGATTGAAAGGTCCCAGGTTCGATTTTGATTCCAGTCAAGGGCACGTATCTTGGTGTGGGCTTGATCCCCAGTTGGGGGTGTGCAGGAGGCAGCTGATCGATGTTTCTCCTCTCATCGATGTTTCTAACTCTCTATCCCTCTCCCTTCCTCTCTGTAAAAACCAATAAAAATATATTTTTTTTAAAAAGCAAATAATACCAACCAAAATACCAAACATTAATAGTCTTTCTAAAAAAAAAAAAAAAGGAAAAGAAGAGAAAACATAGCACCATCCCTCCTCCTTAAAAGAATTCCATTTCTTAAAAGAATTCACTATGGCCGAAACCGGTTTGGCTCAGTGGATAGAGCATCGGCCTGCGGACTGAAAGGTCCCGGGTTCGATTCCGGTCAAGGGCATGTACCTGGGTTGCGGGCACATCCCCAGTGGGAGATGTGCAGGAGGCAGCTGATCGATGTTTCTCTCTCATCGATGTTTCTAACTCTCTATCTCTCTCCCTTCCTCTCTGTAAAAAATCAATAAAATATATTTAAAAAAAAAAAAAAAAGAATTCACTATGAATGGCCTTTTTTTTTTTTTTAAGTATTTTTTCATTTAGGTAAAGCAGGTTTGGAGGGAGCATGAAAATCAGGGAGAATTTCTAGGTAGATAGTTCTATTCCTCATAGTGCTTTGCCAAAGAATGACAACATAGCTAACCATAAGAAAGTAAAAAAAAAAAAAAAAAAAAAAAAACGGAAGCAGGAAAATAGTTCCTCGTCCTATCTGCTGCACTCCCAGAGGAGCCAGCATTTTAAACTCTACC
>NW_005871220.1:1147534-1154606 GCF_000147115.1 Myotis lucifugus
TAATAGTCATCACAAATGCTGCGTCACGGGAAACTGTCTTCAAATTAATTTAAATGGGAGGCCAGTGTCAGATGGGGACAAATCAATTCTTGGAATCAGAACCATCCTCTCCCTCTGCAGATCCTGTTAATACTTCAGTTTCTATTATATTAGGTCACAATCTTTTGATAATAAATCTAGTATCATTACAAAGACCCCATTTACTATTAAGATTTCTTTAGTGGCATGATGATTGCACCTACTTTCTTTTTTTTTTAATATATATTTTATTGATTTTTACAGAGAGGAAGGGAGAGGGATAGAGAGTTAGAAACATCGACAAGAGAGAAACATCAATCAGCTGCCTCCTGCACACTCCCCAATGGGGATATGCCCGCAACCAAGGTACATGCCCTTGACTGGAATCGAACCTGGGACCCTTTGGTCTGCAGAGCGACGCTCTATCCACTGAGCCAAACCCGTCAGGGCGCACCTACTTTCAATTTTAATTTATGACACGGCATTCCCGAAGGAGTAATACTATTAAGAAATTCCACGGGAAAATTTTCCTTTTCGGCATCATCCATTGAATTGATGGAATCATCACTCAAATAGCTGTGAAAATCTCCATCGAGTATATCCAAAATTTCTTCATTTAACTTATGAACATGCTCATTTTTTGGACAAAGAATCGCACATTTAGATATATTTTTAGTATTTTCTATAGATATACTATTTCCAAAGGTAGCTTCAATCATAGGTCCATTATAAATGATTTCACGGGGGATGTCAATAATATCCATCCCTAAATTAAAACTCCTATCAAGTTTTCCACCCCCAAGTTTTACTAACCATTCGCTATAAGCAGAATCCTCTGATCTCATAGTTGTTTTAAGAGACAACTGTCTGAAACATCCCCAAACACTACAGTACTTTAATCTGTTTTGTACTATGGCCGATCGCATAGCAAGTGGCACAACACTGAAACATTGTCGAAAATCCCCTCTGAGAAGAACTTTCCCACCAAACGCAACATTCAAATTGGTGCCAGCGAGAGCTTTATATGTATCGCGCATGCGTGAGTCAATTTTTATTCTTAAATTGCCACTGTGCGTCAGATGTACCGGCTGGTTGGTCAGTCAGATGGTCGGATGGATGGACAGTCAGTCACTTAGCCTTCTATGTATATACAGTAGATGGTGATGATGATGATGATGATGATGATTTGAGCTCTGCCAAGGCCCTTGCTGTCCTTCCCTAGGGCCTTTCTAGAACCGGGCTTTATGACCTGGTTTCCATGTCAGATGTGAGTTTAAGAACCAGAGAGTTAGAAAAAAGATGTTTTTCTGCTGAAATCTTGACTCAAAACATTTTATTCCAAGGCTTGGTTGATCAATTATCAACCTAAAGCAAACGACGTGAGTCCAAGTTGACCCCCTGAAGGATGGTGGTGTCTTTCATAGTGGTCTTTCAGCATCCACAAAGGCTCAAAACGTTTCTATACCTGGGTGTTTGGAAACCATAATAATCTGAAAATTTGAGAACAAAAAAAATAAGAAAGGCATATTTTTATTACTGTCATTTTTATCAAAAGGGAAAAAGGCTTACTTTTGGAATTCCTTAAGTTGTCACTCAATAGAGAAAGATAGGTTTCTTTATTTTATTTTTTCTGAGATGTGTTAAAATTTCCCTTTATAAAATAATTTCTCATATATATATATATATATATTTCCTAACTAGGAGTCTTTTCACATCAGAGTTACACTTTGAAGCTTCCGAGCAAAGAGCATCTGGGCAATCTATGACAGCAGCAATAATTTATTTGTGTCGTTTTATTGGAGGGAAAAAGTTTCATCCTTATTTAAACAGCAGTTTTAAAACCTAATTAACTAAATTGATAGCTTTATGTATGCAAATTGCCATAATAGAAGAAAGGAATGTGCAAGGTGGGGTGTGGGGAGTGGAGGCGGCCTGCCCTTGTCCAATAACCAATAAGGCTGCCTTATTTAGCATAGCTGTATGCTCCCTGTGTCTTCTGGGGCCTGTCTGTGGGGTTATCATTTTTAACAGGGGGGATCTGTATGGAAACAAAATCTTTAAACACTCAGAAACGAATCTAGCCACAGCCTTAAGAGGTTGAGACCTGTTCATTATCTGGAGACTTCTTACTTTGATGCCTTTATTTATAAGGTACACTAATGCCCTTTAAAATTTGGATTCTGGAAAATAAAAATAAAAACTCTCACCCAGTCAGTCCAGAGACCAATGGGAGGAAGGGGGTAAATAATGCTGCCAAAATGTTTTCATTACTCTGCCAGTGCCTGTGTATCTGGTATGTCTTATAAAGCTTTTTTTAAAAAAATATATTTTATTGATTTTTTACAGAGAGGAAGGGAGAGGAATAGAGAGTTAGAAACATCGATGAGAGAAACATGGATTAGCTGCCTCCTGCACACTCCCCACCGGGGATGTGCCCACAACCAAGGTACATGCCCCTGACCGGAATCGAACCTGGTACGCTTCAGCTTATGTGTTTATAAAACACAGCCACATACAAACATTGAACACATACTTATCCATATATAGTCAAGTATAGCACTACTAAATAGACTGTATGTAACAATTCTATGAAAGTGTTATTTTCATTTCCATAAAACTTATTTAATAAATCATCACTCCTTCATCACTCCTTTATAAGTTTACATAAAATATCTATCTATCTATCTATCTATCTATCTATCTATCTATCTAAGCCAACTGAAATTTCTGGTACTCAGCTATATTTGACCTATAAAAATGGTTATTTTATGTGACTCAGGGTACTCTATATAAAAGGAAATATAACTAACTTTGATATATATTAATTAAAAACAAAATTTGGGATAGTTTTTCTAACAATTTTTTAACTTGATCATGAATCAGATGAAAGCAGTGAATGTCTCCTTAGAAAAATTCAGAGTAGTATAAAATCTTACACACAATTTGAGAGTGTCCACAGCTTTCTGGTGAGCACCACATGATTTGTCTACTATCTTTTAGGAACCTTCTCCCAGTGCATAAGCCTATCCTGGAAGGTAGGCACCCCAGGGCCAGATGGTGGCCTGAGGGAGGGTGGATATAAGGAAATACTACAGGCCTCGCATCCACAGCGCTTTCTAAATGACTACTGTGGGGAGACAAACCACAGTGTAAGGACATTAGTGTTTATTCTCTGGATGGTTAATGGTCCCCACTTTAGCCTCTTTGACTTCCTTATCTGAGACTTGAGTTTCTGCTGGAGAGAAAAGCCAGAGCAATTGCTCTCTCGGCCCCTACACTGTAGACCTTGGGCCCAATTTCATCTCTGTCCTAATCCACCGATTTTTCCTAGGGTGTTATTTGGTCCCGAGACCGTTTCCTTGACAATCAGAGTAAACAGTGGCAAGAACCTAAATAAGGAAAATGCGTTCCCAAGATAAAAATCTTTGTTTTGAGGGTTAGTTTACCCTGGAAGAGGAAATAACGCGAGGGGCTATTTCAGTTTAAGCAGCTTTTGCAGGCTGCCCATCTCCATTCACCTCTTTGAAATGCATGGTGACAACACATTGATATTACTGAGGTTAATGACTAACTGATTAACAACAGAGAGCACATTTGCAGGCAAATGAGCTGTAATAATTGTTCCGGGAACTCCTTTGAAGAGAATGTTTTAAATAGGCTTCTTCACTCAGTCCAGACAAACCCCTCCCATTTCTCTCTAACCTTCCACACTCTGTCTCAGGAAGGTGGGAGAGAAAACTCCAATATCACCGTTATCCCAAGTAACCGAAAAAGCGGTGCTGGCTCATCCAACCCAATCTGCGGTCTCATTAAATGGGTGGAATCTACACTTTAAGCCTCTTGGATCCGCGGTCTAGGTTTGCTCCCTTACAAACCCAGAGTTTGAACTTGAAAACCAGGATGACTCAATGTGCCTATTTTCCTGTGTTTTAGAAAAGGAGTTTGGCATTTTTTTAAAAAACAGTGAATGTGACAATATTATCTTACTTTTATCTGCAGGTAGCAAATGCAAGGAGTGATTTTTTTAAAAGGAGTATTTTTCAACTTTTCTTTAAACCAATGTACCATTTTGACAACTAGAGTACTCACTCCTCGGGGTCCTGAAACCTGGTCAAATGTGGATTGATCCCCCTCCTCCTAAGAAGTTCCACTTTGCCTATGTGCGGTTGCCAACGTGGCAGTGGCCTTCCAAATGTAGTGTGTCTCCTAATCACCTATGGGGCTCTCAGAGGAGAAACATGATTTCCAGCCTCACCCCCAGAGTTCCTATGGCAGTAGGTCTGGGGCAAGGCCCCACAATTCGCATTTCTAAGTAGTAAAGTGGTGCAGATGATGTTAGGTGTGGGACCTTGCTTTGAGAACATCGCTCTAAATAAATGGTCAAAATTGGACATCAGCCCAGGTAGAGAGATGCACATAGCTGGTCCCCTCTCTCCTTTGTTAACTTGTCCATTGACACAAGCAAAATCCACTGCTTAGGGGGAAAGCACTGTGTCCTCCTTGTTATGTGCTGTGGTTTTTCTTTTATTCTCACTTTTAGTCATTTACTTTGTCAATATGTGTTTATTGACAACTTCCTGGGCCTACGCTTAAAGCTAAGGTCCTGGAGTTACAGTGACTGTTGTCTGATTAAGGAGCTTACTAAAGCCCCGCCATCCTGGGAAGAAGGGCAATCCATTAAGGAGCCTCAGACAAATAGAATCATTACAGTACCAGGCGGAAGGGGTGGCAGTGATCACACTCCACTCATCCACTACTCGGCCCGTAGTATTTTTCTTTTATTCCTTCACTTTAAAAATGTATTACATTTATTTTAAAGGTGACCATATATCATTATCACAGAGGTTAAAACCAGTACGTTTTGTTGTGAAAGTATCTGGAAATAGAGAAAAATATCTACAACAGAACAAGTCCATTAAATTCTAACTACACACTGTTACCTACAGAAGGGTCTATGGCTGAGGTCTCTTGGTGAAAAAGAGAGAAAAGAACAAATGCCAGAGAAATATGAAAGACATTATTAAAGGAATTAATAATGCTAGAAGTAAAGACATTCTAACATTGAATGATGTCCCCTTTGATGCTATTAGAACTGTTAACAGAAAATTGGAAAGGGGAGACTTTCACACTATGGAATTCATTGTTGTTTGTTGCTAGGCCAAAAGTGCTATCTATACTTATAATAGGACTGCCACTCCGGTTTGTCTCCATTTTTTAGATAAAACAAAGAAACAAACAAAAAAACCACACAAATGAATAAAACTCAGAAAGAACAAGAAAGTGCAAGAGAAGTGATATTGACAGACTGGAGTGATAGTCTTTAGCCACTGACAACCCGAAACAGCCAGAGTGGGGAGCGTGTTTAAAGGTATGGTGTGCAGGACTGTATGATGGACTTACAGTATAAACTCCATCTTCTTTACTGAGTCACCTCAGGTCACCTGTATTGCCCGACCTTGAAAGGGTAAATTTGAATCCCCCCCCCCCGTTTTATTGAGATATAATTGACATAATGATATAATATTATATTGAGATATAATTGAAAACAATACAACATTATTAGTTTAAGGTGTACAACATAATAGTTGCTATATGGATATATTGCAAAGTGATTACCCCAGTAAGTTTAGTTCACATCCATCATCTCAGGTAATAATAAATTATATTTCTTATGTTGGGAATTTTTGAGATAGACTCTCTTAACAACTTTCAAGTATACTATTATTAACTATAGCCGTTATGCTGTACATTACGTCCTCAGAACTCATTGATCTTATTACTGGAACTTTGTACCTTTTGATCACCTACCGCCCAACTCTGAAAACCACCAATCTGTTCTCTATTTCTATGAGTCTTTTTTAGATTACACATATAAGTGAAATCATAGAGTATCTGTTCTTTCTCTTTTTTTATTTGGCCTCGCCTATTTTATTTTTTTTTTCTTTATTGATTAAGGTATTACTTATGTGTCCTTATCTCCCCATTGCCCCCCCTCCCCCACTCATGCCCTCACCCCCCTGATGTCTGTGTCCACTGATTAGGCTTATATGCATGCATACAAGTCCTTTGGTTGATCTCTCCCCTTTACCCCCACCACCCGCTACCTTCCCTCTGAGGTTTGACCATCTGATTGATGCTTCTCTGTCTCTGGATCTGTTTTTGTTCATCAGTTTATGTTGTTCATTATATTCCACAAATGAGTGAGATCATGTGATATTTATCTTTCTCTGACTGACTTATCTCGCTTAGCATAATGCTCTCCAGTTCCATCTATGAGTATCTGTTCTTTTATGTCTGTTGACATCGACTAGTGTAACACCCTCAAAATCTGTTTATCTATGTTATAGCAAATGACAGTATTACCTTCTTTTTCGTAACTGAATAATATTCTACTATATACATCATGTTCTTTATCCATTCATCCACTGAAGGACATAGGTCATTTTCAAGTCTTTGTTATTGTAAATGAATATTATCACCAATTTAAATCTAATGTTCTTAGTGCAAAACAATAGCCATGATCCCACTGGCAACTGTAATAAGTATTTTAAAAGGTGATTTCATTACCCTGAATATCTGTCTCTCTACTACAGGAAAGTGCAGGTATATCAGTAATAATAGGGAGGACACATTTTGTTATGATTACTTTTATGTGATCCAGGTCACATTTTGTTTTGATTACTTTTATGTGATCCCTGCTTCTGATGTAGGAGTTGGAAAACATAGTGTCATGCCAGAAAGTACCATGGATTGCAGCTACCACCCAGACTAGGCAGAAAAGTAAAGAAATCAACCTCTTTTCTTAGCCATTGAGTTTGTGAGCACCCTTGGACTCTCCTTTATCATCTCGATGAAAATCGTGATTCTACATAGAGAAAGCAGTTTGACATCAATATGAAAAGGGTAATTGCTGAATTATATCACTTCACCTCTAACACCACGGCATATAACTTAAATCCATATTTACTGGACTGAAACAGTACCAATAAATCTGAAAAGGAGAAGGAGAGAGAGAAGAGAAGAAGGAGAAATAAAACTTATTTTTACACTAATT
>NW_005871220.1:1154706-1181798 GCF_000147115.1 Myotis lucifugus
TTTGTCCGATATAAGTATTGCTACCCCAGCTTTCTTTTCCTTTCCATTTGCCTGAAAGATATTTTTCCATCCCTTAACTGTCAGTCTGTGTGAGTCCCTTCTGGTGAGGTGGGTCTCTTGTAGACAGCAAATGTATGGGTCATGTTTTTTTATCCATTCAGCCACTTGATGTCTTTTGATTGGGCCATTTAGCCCATTAACGTTTAAAGTTATTATTGAAAGGTATTTGTTTGTAACCATTTCTATTTTTTTGTGGCTGTTTTCTTTCTGGGCTTTTTATTTCTTCTTTTTACACCAGTCCCTTCATCATTTCTTGCATTGCTGGCTTGGTGGTGATAAACTCCCTTAGCCTTTTTTTGTCTGTGAAGCTTCTTATTTCCCCTTCAATTTTGAATGATAGCCTTGCTGGGTAGAGTATTCTTGGATTCAGTCCTTTGCTTTGCATCACTTTGTAAATTTCTGTCCATTCTTTTCTGGCCTGATGTGTTTCTGTTGAGAAATCGTTTGATAATCTGATGGGGGATCCTTTGTAGGTAACTCTCTGTTTCTCTCTTGCAGCCTTTAAGATTCTCTCTTTGTCTTGTACATTTGCCATCGTTATTATGACGTGTCTTGGTGTTGGTCTTTTGGGGTTCATCTTGCCTGGAACTCTCTGTACTTGTGTAACTTTTTTCTTCCCCATATCTGGGAAGTTTTCTGTCATTATTTCTTCAAATAGATTTTCTAATCCTTGCTGTTCTTCTTGTCCTTCTTGCAGCCCTATTATGCGTATGTTACTTCGTTTCATGTTGTCCTGAAGCTCCCTTAGGCTCTCCTCCTGTTTTTTAATTTTTTTCTCCAGTTGCTGTTCAGATTGGGCTTGTTTTTCTACCTTATCTTCTAACTCACTGATTCGGTCTTCTGCTTCTTTTAGTCTGCTGTTGAAACTTTCCATGGTGTTTTTGATTGTAGCTATATCACTTTTCATTTCTTCCTGATTCTTGCATAGGTTGTTGATTTTCTCATCCATCCGGTGAATGAATTGTACAACCATTATTCTGAATTCTTTTTCTGTCATGTTGCATGCTTCAACTTCATTAATCTCCTTTCTTTGTGATTCCTCATTGTCTTTCCTCTGGGTGTTGTGTCGTTTCTTCATTCTGATTATCTCCCGATGGTTCAAAGGTCGGGTTGCGTGGGCCTGGGCTGTGTGCAGTGGGAGCCTCCCACCACCCTAGTGTCACTGAAGAGCTCTGACACTAAGCTGTGTGGTTGTTGTTGGTTGGTGGGAGCCAGGCTCGCTCTGAGTCAGTGTTGCCAGCGCTCAATGTGGCCTCATATGTGCCCTTAGAATCAGGGACCCTGCCTGCACCGTGTTGAAAACCAGAGCCCCCTAGCATGCGCCAGGAGTCAGAGTTCCCCAAGAGACCAGTATCAGAGTCTCTGCTGCTTTGCGAGACCTCGCCTTGAGAATCCGGGCCCCTGTGTGCCCTTGCACCAGGAAATGGATTCACTGGCTCTTAGTATGAATGCACAGGGAATCAGGATCTCAGGCACAGGTGATAAGAAACACAGTCAAGTCACTGGTGCTTGGTGCTGCCTCCTGCCCCGAGAAACGGCGTCCCTGGGATTGTGCTACGCGGACAAATTCCCATTCGCGCGTTTGCTCCCAGCCCAGGGCTCTGAAGCCCGCAGTGGGCGTAGGATCAGTTCCCGGTGCTCGCGCGTTTGGTTTGCAACCAGCCCAGGGCTCCGAAGCCGGCAGTGCACAAAGGATCAGTTCCAGGGTGCTCACGCACTTCCAGGCCAAAGTTCCTGCCGCACTGAGGCCCTGGCAAGGGATGGGTCTAACAGTTAGTTACTCGGCGCTCCCCGCAAGCCTGCGGGAAGGGGGCATGGGCTCTGTTACTCACGGATCTGCAGCGGGGGATCTCTGAACTTTTGGTGTCCGCAGTCTGTAGCTGTGGTCACAGGTCTCTGTCCCCAGTGGCTGCAGGGTCATGGTATGCGTCTGCGATCAGACTGGGTGGTGCTGAGGCCAGGATCCTAGTCTCAAGCAGCTCTGTTTCCAAAGATGGCGTGGTCGCTGTGCCTGTGCTGGCCGCCCAGGAGTGTCCGCGCCGGGAGCAGCGGGACTCCGCCGTCTAAGACTGCCGGGTTTAGCAGCCCCTTAGAAGACCTGCAGAATCTAACTGTCCCTAGCTCATACATACACACCACACACGTCCACACACTCCTCTATCACTTCCTTGCGCTCTCACACTCTCTCCCTCCCTACCTTCCTGCTGGTCGCCATTTTTTTTTCCCTCCTTTCTCTTTTTAATAGGTTTTAAATAGCCAAGCACTAAATGAGAATATTATCTTTGTAAAAAACAAAAAAACAAAAAAGAAACAACCTTAAATATAGAGATAAGGTTGATGTCCTTATGATCCCTTTATTCCAAATGTAATCTGTGTTTTTATGCTGGTACGTGTGCACATGCTTTGCTTTTCCTGGGCCATTTTCTACTTCTTTACACAAATCTATGTATCCATAGAAAACTATAGTATATTCTGTTATTGTCACATACATTATATCACAGGATAACTTATATAATGTAATATGGTATCGCTAAAATTTGTGCAACTTTTCCTATTTAAGTGATCTAAGAAATTTTTTATATATGTGGTTTCTACTTCATTCTTTTAACTGTTGTTTGACCTTCTATTATGTGGATATACTATAATCTAGCCTATTACCAGATGACTATTTGGACTGATCAGGATTTTTTTGCTATTACGATCAAGGTTGCAGTCAGTATCATTGCCAGTACATCCTTATTAATCACATCCTTGTCCATATGTGCAGTTTTTTCTAGGAACAATATAGAGAAGTGGAATTCTGGGTTGTAGGGCATGCAGGTTTCAAATTTTAATAGCTACTATCCAATTTTCTCTCTAAGTGGTTTTCCAATCTATACTCCTGCTAGCCACATAAAGGAAGGCCTATTTCCAACACCCTCAGCAGTACCTTATATTTTTAAGTGTCTTCTACATTGTTGGGAATATTCTAGAAGCATGTAGGGAGGGAGGAATAACACAAGATTCAATTGCCTAGTGTTGTCCTAATTGCCTATATTAGAGCTATGATTCAGAAAGGGTGAGGTGTGGTTGGTCTGAACTGTCACCCTCTTAACATCATCATCTAGTATATTCCGAGATCTTTACCTCAGTTGCCACTTCAGAGCATGTCTCATTTATTTCTGCTGTCTCTAACACTAGCACCCATAGTAAAAATACACCTCCCAGGAGAAGGAACACCTATTACAAAGGGAGATGTATATGCCTCTGCATATTTAAAAGTTAACTTTTTTCTTTTCCTGGAAATACAATGAAAATGAATTGTACACCTCCCTCCCCTCCACACACGCTCACACCCTCCTCTGTCCCCAAGCCCAAGCATCTCCTAACGAATTAATGACCAGCTGAGGTTAATGAGTCCCCACTCGGCTTTGGGCCATCAACTCTCCCAGCTGGTCATTAATCCCCTGGAAATACCTCACGCCTTGGTAGTTACTCCTTAATTATGGAAGGCATTAAGAATTAGGCGAGAATCCTAAAGCAAAATGAAAAGTCCATTTTTCACTGATGCTCAGCGTGGGACACTTTAAGTCCAGGTGGCACCAGGCAACACAACCACACTGCGATTAAACCAACTGCTTCCCAGGAGGAGTCATCAATCTCTATTTTCTCCTTTGATCATCCAAATTCAAGGAGGCTATTCGAGGCTACTCTAGGTCTGAGACCAAGCAAATTACTTGTGTCCAATGAATTCTTGATTAAACTGTCTGAGGACCAATACTTTCGACTCATTCAAGCCAGAGATAACTAGATCTTCATGTCTGGGGAAGCAAGTGGTTGTGTATATGGTTTCATGTTCTTTATAGGGAGTTTCAGATTTCTCCCATCCCTTCATCCACTTATCCCTACTTACCAGTGTCTTCAATTAATCTTTAAATGATTCCCTTGGGTCAGAGCCAAAGATTTTTCAATAGATTACTAGGTTTCTTTCTTTCTTTCTTTCTTTCTTTCTTTCTTTCTTTCTTTCTTTCTTTCTTTCTTTCTTTCTTTCTTTCTTTCCTATGTGCCTTATTTATTTATTTAGTTACTTAGTTGATGAGGTTGAAGATACTAGCCACTGCCATTCTATTAACCAAAGTAGCAATATTTTAGTCATTTTTTAATATGATGGTTTTAGTGCCTGCAAATATTGCACCTTCTTAGGTAAAAATACTTAGCTTAATATTTAAATGCAGCTTTTTGAGAAGTTTGATTAACAAACAACACTTTCGTCTAACTGAAGTCAGTGTCAAATCGAGTCTAAAAGGGAAGTGTTTTGAATGAGTAGACCCAGAAACATAACTCCTAGGTCCACAGTTGTAACAGAACCTTTATGGCATATGTTTGTCATGAGTATGTAGAAGTACATAGAAGGCGAGGTGCTTTGCTGGGTAGTCAGTGTGAGCTTGAGGCAGCACTCAGTGAGGCTTGAGGGAATTGCTCAAATAAAGCTTAAAGCAAATTTTACCTACTTCAACATTTTATTCTAGGGAAAATCGTATTGAAACATGCCCCCTTATTATTTTTTCTAGCATGGAAATAACATTAGATTAATACGAGGTTAATACTGAATCACACAATAAACCAACCTCTAAAAAAAAGATAAAGTGCAAAGAGAGGCAGTTTATGGGAGTCCTGTACATGGCTTTTGAGCCAGAAAAGATGGGTCCGAATACTGATCCTGCCCTTACTTAATGGCATATGACTCTGGGCAGTTGCTTCAACCTTCTAGGGAAAAATCATGCCCTCTTCATGCTGTTCCAGGCTAGAACAAAACAATGCATTTAAATAATTCTGCATAATTCTTCACAGTCAATGCTGAATATGGGATAAAGTGTGTAGAGAGGTATAATTCAATGTGTTTAATGAAAAATAGCAATTAGATTAAAGTGACATTGTTGAGCCATTTTTGACTCTCCCTTTTGTTTGCCCGCTAAATCTAATTTGTCATAAAATCTACTCTGTGTGTCTATGCACATGTGTCTTTGCTGTCACTCCTTCTGCCAGTGCAACTTCTCAAATAAATCACTCCTCCAACTTCTCCATTAACGACCTGGTCCAAGCTCTTATCGCTCATTCCTCTCCTACTGTTACTCAGCCTTCAGTGATCTGCAGGCTCCCTGTGTCTCTCTTCAAAGCTTTCTTCCAAATGCTGGGGTGGAGTTTTGTCACACACTAGGAAAAATCCAAATTCTATTTTCCTTACCACTTAACTAAATCTCTCACATCTTACAAAACACTTGTCTAACCCCATCTCTTTCTTGTACTTGGCCCACATCACCCTGCCATTTTTGGACAAAATCATATAAACCTGTATTATTTGTATCAAACATCTTCTCACTAGTCTCACCTTTACCTGAATGGTATTTTTGCTTTCTGTTTGTGATTATATATATATATATATATATATATATATATATATATATGACTGGCTGACTGTTCAACT
Organism: Myotis lucifugus; assembly: GCF_000147115.1. Lineage (NCBI taxonomy): Eukaryota > Metazoa > Chordata > Mammalia > Chiroptera > Vespertilionidae > Myotis > Myotis lucifugus. The sequence continues at coordinate 1,160,231 of NW_005871220.1, forward strand.
GTCCGACCAGTAGCTATGACACACACTGGCCACCAGGGGGCAGATGTTCAACACAGGAGCTGCCAAGCTGCAGTGACTTGGCAGCTGTGGTTCTCAGGTGACACACCTGGAACCAGAGAGAAGGGAGCCCTATTCCGGAGTATGTCACCTGAGAACTGCCCTCTCACAATCCGGGACCCCTAGGGGAATGTCAGAGAGCTGGTTTCAGACCGATCCCCACAGGCCAGATTGAGAGACCCCACTGGTGCACAAATCTGTGCACCGAGCCTCTAGCCCATTGGCTCCCCACTTGGGTCTGGCTCCCCACCAAGCCTCTAGCCCATTGCAGAGGTCGTGGGCCTGGCCCTTACAGAAGCTTTTAACTCAATTAGCTAAATGATGAGATGTGCAGGGCCTACTGGCTGCGACCCCAACGTCTGGTGCCCGCACCGGCCCATCCGCTTAATATTAATATCAATTTCCAGTGGAGGCAGTGAATTTCCAACTACCACTCTTGGCTGGGAAACCAGCCATGGCTTCCCTCCTTCCAGGTGGACAGTAGCGCAGGCGGGCAACCTCCAGAGAGGGAAGGAGGGGAAGAAGCAACTCAGGCGGGAAGAAGGAGGTTCCTGCCACCACAGGACTCCACCTGGGGGGAAGGGCCTGGGAGGGATCATGACATTGAGCAGGGTCCTTCCTGCCCTAGGCCAACTAGATTCCAGGCTAAGTACATCCTGTTTGCTAAATAATTGCATTTTGCAGCTAAATGCCCGCAAGTCATCAGTTACTGCCAAACTTAGGGTAAAGTGAGATGAAAGAAGCGAGACAGATATAGAGAGAAAGTGACATAATATTGGGAGAAGAGAGGAGGGAGCCTGATTCCAGGGTGCATCATCCAAGAACCACCCTCTCACAATCGGGGACCCTTCAGGGGATGTTGGAGAGCCTGTTTCAGCCCAGTCCCCACAGGCCAGGCCGAGGGACCCCACTGGTGCACAAACCTGTGCACCGGGCTTCTAGTGTATATATAATTATGCTGTACATTCAAGGCAATTGCTATGTTTTTAACTCATTGGCTATTCTATGAGTATTCTTTTTAGCATGATTTTAATTTTCCAGGCAACACACATCGCCACAGGAATAAAATCATTCTAAAAGAAAAGTATGGTCTTTCATTAATTAAGCTTATTTTTTGAGAGGGAGATAGACCAAATAGGTATCAATGGAAATAGGTATTAGAATGTTTGCATAATTGTAATTTGTGAATATAACAAGGGTATCTGACCTAGGCTTGTGAATGTTTGCATAATAGTAAAGAAAAGATGGGAAAGCACTGACCTAGGCTTGAGGATAAAAGCAAGCTTACTTGAAGAAAAGATGGGAAAGCAATTATCTGATTAGGAGGTAACTATTGAGGGGGGTGGTAAGAATATTCCCTACAGAAGGAGCAGAGATGTCTAGCACCAATGGTGGGTTAGGAGAACTGACAGGCCAGTGGGGCTAGATCCAGGGCACAAGGGGGGAAAACGTGTGAAATAAGGCTGAAAAGAGAAGTAGCCTTATTAAGGTGCCTGCGATTTCTTCAAAGGGAAATGATATACATTTATTGTCTCATGAGGATTCCACGCCTTCCAGGTGCCAAGTGAATATATGTTGCATGAATGTTGGAGTGAAATTGTGACATTTGTATAAATGCTATTTATTCCTTATGTATAACTGGAGAATGAATAGGAACTATGTAATGATTTATTGCAGGATTCTCAAGAGCTTAGATTTCTGACCCAGCTTTCACACTGATAAAAATACTATGAATTATGTGGAAAAAGAATGAAGGAAAAAGGATGAAGCCAAGGGAATGTATTCTACTTAGAAAGAATTATTGAATGTTTAGCTCCAGAAATGAGTGATTTAAAAGAGACTTTCTTTGCTCGTATTTTTTAAAGCTATATCAAATAAAATATCTCAAAATCTAGATAAATTCCTTCGCTGATTCTGTAGTGGCTTTATACAGTGTCTCTATTATGGTTCAACATAAATCTTTATGCGTTTGTTGCATTTTGTACCTGGAACTTAGCTTCTTTAGTAACAAAAACAATGTTTAATTAGATTTGACAAGAGGTCCTACTTTACTGCAGATTAGTACTGTTGGTGATGAAGATAAAAATACCAACGTATGTGAGTGTACAATCTCCATTTGGCTAGTTAAGAAGAAACTCTTAATAATTTAATCCTGTGTTTCAAAGCAGAACACGATTTTTGATTAAGTGAAGGCTGAATATTTCTACTACACCTCCCTCCTCACCTCCTATCCCAAGGTGCTTCCTCACAGAGAAAGGGATTTACCCCTTTCCTCCTCGTTAAGGCATCCTCTAGTCTGTGTCAAGGACTAAACTCAGTCCTTTCCTCCGTCCAGGCGACACATCTATTGAAAGCATTAATGGATAATCAGACTCCTCGGGGAAATTTAATGTGGTTAAATAGTAATAAAGGAACTTTCCACTGGAACATAAACAATACCATAATGAAGAATATTAAATCATATGTTTTGTCACTGAGTCCATTATAGAGCCAATTTAAAATTATAATACATTTGCATTTGACACTTGCAAAGATTGGCAAATTTATTCATGTGAAAAATAGAGAATACAGATTAAATGCCTTTGAATTTCTCTGTTAGATAGAACTAAAAAATAAGCACTCCTGTATAAAGATATCTATCCATCTATCTAATCTATCTCTATCTCTTACATATACAAATATAGAACACATATATTCTCAATCCATTCAGTTCATTTTATTGACTCAAAAGATACATTTTCATTGAGGTGTTTTAAGCATTTACATATTAACAACGAGCCACAGAAAAATTAGCGATTTGATTTTAAACGCCTCTCTTCGCCCAGAAACTGGCCAGCATTTCGCTCCAGAACATGATGCATGATGCATGAAGGGGACTGGACAAAGGGAGCAGCAGCGCGAGCCAGGAAGCGTGATTCAGAGTTGGCTGGTGTGAAAGCCAAAATGTGCCCAGAAGGTCTCCTCAGCAGCAAACAGGAGACAATCTGGTCACCTTTAAATGACGGGCAACTGCACCCTGAAACCAGTTGCTGGCATTCGTAGAGCTTGTTTTGATGTATTTTTCTTTATTTCCTGAAAGGTCTCCTGATTTTTTTTCCCCCAAGACAACCAGCAGTAGTCCTGGACATCATGTCCCCTTTGTGACTTAGCGTTTCTTTTGCCTTCTAAGAAACCATTTTGGAAAGTTATGAGCGCGTTTCAACATCACTTAGTGATGACATCCTAATGGCTCCAGAAATATAATAGAATGTACCATTTTTCAACAATATTTTACCCAGAAGTTCTGCCCTAAACATTTGTCCCGATATATGCTGGGATACCTCATTCAGTGTTACCTGTTACATAAAGAAGTAGAAACAACTTAAATGTTGAATACTAAAAATGTATAGGTATTGGGGATGATGTAAAAGTATTTATTGAAATGAAGGATACTCAAAGTATATCATTAATGACGAAAGAAGAATATAAAACAGTGTAAAAACACATATATACATATATAAATTGTAATTATACTTACTGTGCAAGATGAGCACTTTCAGACATTTTTTTGTTTTATTTTGTTTGACAATGAGCATGTGCTACTTATGTAATCTTTCACGAGAGTGGCAATAGTTATTTTTTTCTAAGTAAATATGACTAATAATTGAATTTTCAAAGACCTAGAAGATAGATTGTTGTTTTTTTATACCTATGAACCAAGAGGTCAAAGTTCAATTCTAGTCAGGGCATAAGCCTAGGTTTCTGGCACAATCCCAGCAGGGGGTGTGCAGGAGACAGCTAATCAATGATTCTCTCTCATCATTGATATTTCTATCTCTCTTTCACTGTCCCTTTCTCTCTTAGTCAGTAAAACTATATTTTAAAAATTGTTAAACTCATCCAGTCCCTGGCCTGGTAGCTCTGTTGGGTGGAGTATAGTTCCCGTATGCCAAGATTGCAGGTTCAATCCCCAGTTGAGAGTTAACTGATGCATGCATGGATGGGCGAAACAACAAATCTCTCTCTCTCTCTCTCTCTCTCTCTCTCTCAACCCCTCTCTCTCTCCCTTTTTTCCTCTCTATCTGAAATTCAATTTTTTTAAAAGAATGTTTGATTCATCTAAAACTCTCTTATAGAAATGCCCAAAATAATGTTTGACCAAATATCTGGGCACCTTGTGCCCAATCAATTTAATACATAAATTACCCATCAGATATGGAATTTCTCAGATCATATCTATTTTCCCTGCCTTGGACTTGTGAAACATTGTAGATTGGAGAATGAGTCTAATGCAGAAACAGAAAATGAAGAAAGAAGTTCCAGTGCCAGGCAGCCTTTATGTCACCTGTGCTCACTCTGTGAAAAATAAGATTTTGAGTGGTTCCGTTCTGAGAGAAGCTGAAGATTTGAGAATTTTAGGAAATAATTCAGATAAAGTTTTTCTATGGAAGTCCCATTTTCTTTGGAATGGGGTGATTCTCCATTACTATGATTGACTTTTTAAATTAATCCTAGTCAGTGTTAGGATTTTGCTTCCTTCTTTCATTTTTAAGGACCTTTCTGATTACACTGGGCCCATGGAGAGAATTCGGGACAATCTCCCTATGTAAAGGTCAGCAAACTTAATTCTTTCTGCAATCTTAATTCCTCTTTGCCATGAACCCTAACCCATCAAGGTGCTTCAGATTAGGGCTTGATACTTTTGGGAAGACCATTATTCTACCCACCACAATAATTAAATCTCTTCCAATGAATACAGCCTCACAGAGACATTAATCAAGATGTTCTGTCCTCTCTCATCTAAGAGTTCTCATGTAACCCAGGAAAAGGCAATTGTGCTTTATTTTATACATCTAGTCCCAAGGAAAGTGATCCAATGGCTGAGAAAGTTTGAGCAGATTCATTTCCATAGTAGAACCTGAAAGAAATTGTCATGGAGTCCCTGTTATAAAGACTCTCTGAAGTTACTACCCCCTGGTTGCTCATTAGTTTTATTGCCTTATTCTTCATTCTTCCTTTATTTCTGTGAGCTTTCATATTGTTCCAATGAATTCTGTGTTTTCTTAATTTAGCTAGGGTGAATTTCCTTGGTTTTCAACAAAATAATTCTAATGACACAAGAAATGATGGGCAACAAGGGCAACTGAGGGGATTAGAACCACTCTCCAAGTGAGTAAATATGATTTATTTCACATCACTGTGCTTGAAAATCATGAATACCCTGGGTAGTGAACAAATTTCCTTACTTTTCTAACAGCACGCAGGTAGAATTACAAAACTACATTGCTGTTCCATGGGACTAATCATAGAGATGAATTAGGGGACTACGTGGTTATTTATGTATCACTTCTATTTGTTTAAATGAACTCATTGCCCCAAGGCCTATGGGCATGTGTACAAAAATTAATAAACACGAGACTAACTTTTCACAGCTGTCTCTGGAAACCTCCCTGGTTTTTGAGATTCTCCACTGAGTATAAATAAGAGAACAATTGTAAAATCTAGGGTGCCTGGAGGGCTTGAAATCCATCCAAAACAGATTTTATTAAAAAAATAAAACTAAAAGTTGGCCATTTTCCCTTTGACTCCCAGTTTTACTGAAGTAAACTATAAGAAAATATCTTTAAATGCTATACAAAGGATTCAAACAAGATACATGGCAAAAGGGTCATTTTCAATGAGTTGAGAAAAAAGAGGATATAAAAAGGAAGAAGAAAATAGAATGAGAGGCTCAGAAGATCAGGAGGATCTTTCAACTTGACATCTTCAATGACTGTGTGTTTATCTTTACACGATGGCAAGGCTGACGTCAGATTCATAACCCAGTAGTCCTCCTGGGAGAAAATAAATAGCATTTGAGACTCTTAGTCCATCAGTAATGGGAGCTGAGAATCTCCACACATTAGAGTATTTAAAAAAATAAGTGGAAGAGACATGGAGAAGGGTTCCTTCATTCCATCAAGCAAAATGCCAGTTGCTGATAGGAAGGGAGAGAAAACCAATGGCGGACAAATGAGAGGAACATAAAACCACAGAAACAGCATTGCTTTGTTTTGGTTCTTTGCCTCTGTCTTTAAGAAAAAGGTGTGTTTAAGGAAAATTTTATTTTGAGACAGAAAATCAGAAGGAGTACTGTTAATAAAGTCAAGATGCAAGGAAAAGAAAGACGCTGAAGGATGAAAATACAGAAAAGTAACTGAAGATACTTTACAAAGCATCGTGTATTTAAAATCAGCAGGGTCTGATGACATGAATTCTACATGCAGAACATGATGCTATTAATTGCTAGAATTTTAAAAGGGAAAACAAAGGTTTCAAAAGAAAATAATATATTTAGACCTTGCCTTAAATGATATGTGTGTGTGTGTGTGTGTGTGTGTGTGTGTGTGTGTGTGTGTGTTTAGAATGGCAAGTACCCAGCTAATTTACAGATAATTACAGATTGGTCAGCTTAGAGGTAACAATCAAGAAGATACTGGAAGAAATTATCAAAAACATTATGTTGCCACATCCTAGGGGGAACAGGTCTGAATAGTGAATAAGGTGAATCATGCCAGACTAACTCAATTTCCTACTATTATAGAGTGGCAGGCCATGCGATGCAGGGGAAGCAATAGATGTAATCTACCTTGATTTCTCCGAGGCTTCTGATTCTGTTCTACCTAGTAGCATCCTCATCATTACACTAGGAAGATTGGTCTGTGCTGTTCTACTATTAGGAAGGAGCTCAAATGCTAAAAGACTGCCCAGAAGGATGGTTATCTGTCTCAAGATTAAAGCATGTTTTAAGAGCTGATAAGGCACTGTAGAGAGAGTATGTTATAAGGAGCAATTTATGGCTTAGTAACAGAGACACAAGAGGTTTTTTTGCCTATCTCTCTATTAATCATTGTATCTTTGAGTAATTTGATTCCTATCACTGGGACTCAGTTTCACAATCTGTTAAATGGATGGGTGTAGAGTAGATATTTCTAAGTCACTGTCTAGCTTTAAAGCTAGAAGATACTAGATCCTTTGGCTAATATTGTTTTAGGGGCTGCTCCATGATCTGAGTAATAAAGTGGAAGCTTATCATAGATATTGTTGGCTGTTTCAGTTATTTACAATTTGCACTTAACAAGCAAAAGTCACACAGGGGAGGTTGCCCTTTTTCTCTACTTGAGGGTAACTCATATTTATACAGCTATTCATTTGCATAGTAGTTCTGTTGAGTGTTTTTGAATGTCTAATATGTGCACAAAGAGGAAATGAAGGAAGAATTTGTCAAAAGCAGTAACTCTCAGCCCTGGCCAGTGTGGTTCAGTTGGTTGGGTGTCTGCACACTGAATGGTTGCTGGTTCAATTCCCAGTCAGGGCACATGCCCAGGTTGCGGGCTCAATCCCCAGTAGGGGTGTGCAAGAGGCAGCTGATCAATGTTTCCCTCTCACATTGATGTTTCTCTCTCCCTCTGCCTCCCACTCTCTAAAAATCAATAAAAATGTTTTCATTAAAGAGCAGCAACTCTCACCTTTTATGTATCATACACATTATCTATATCAAAATTGTCCTCAAAGTGATAATTACAGAAGAATGTTAAAATTGAATATTTGCTTATTAGGTTGAAATAAGGACTAATATAAAATCCTAAGTTTAATATAATTATATTTAGAGTCCTGCAAATTATGTTTGCTACTTAAATTATAACAAAACGGTTGACCATATTGCGATAAATGAAAACTCAAATGCAAACAATCTAGACCTCACTTTCACCGACTTAAAAGCTACTTGCTTATTAAAAACCTATGAGATTTTCTTTTTCATTAAATAGTTTATTCAGAAACCTAACCAACCTTGGTCAACTCCAAACTTCTTAATCCCTGAAAGCTGATTGATTTCTCAGAACTTTAGCTAGTTTATAAAGAAAGCATACCTTTAAACTTCTTGTAGAAAGCACGCAGATGGAATAACATCCTAAGGTGGTAATATGCTTATTGTTCATTACTTCACTTGTTAAGTTGGCATTTCAGATTAATTAAGCATTTGATAAAGCTCATGTTTATGCAAGTGTTTACAAATTAGAAAAGCTGTTGGCAGTGTTTAATTTGTTTGAATATATATATTTAATTTACTGCTTGTAATGGCAAGAAGCTTAAGGGAATTTAAGTGTCATAGCTTTATTGATAGACAGTAAGCATACGAAGAATGTAATTATTATTGCTAATATTTTACATTTGCTGTGTGCAAACAGTTAGGTGCAGTAAAGAACCCTATATAATGCCAAAAGCAGGATCATGTGCTGTATACGCAGGGAGTTCATATCACTATACCGATTTATCTTCTTGTGGGCTTTTTTATCCCCATCCTCTACATGCAATGTGTTTTCCTCACTCATTTCCTCCCACTAGTGTTATAATCAGAATGGAATGCTCCTCTGGTCCTTGGGCGTGGGATTTGTCCAAGAAGACAGAAGTTCTGGAAGCAGCTCAGATCCTGTTATGAAAAATAGCTTTCCAAGCCTCAGCCAATGGCCAGTTTATCTCCTGTACTGTGTGATTAAAATGAATCACCGAGAACAAGATATCATCCGGCTTTCTTTCTAAAAACCATGCAAAGAGTTTACATCGATCTAGATTCCTGCTGATCTATCTATGGACACACAGGCCACGGATGGCTGATTAATGCCGATTTCATCTTTATTAGCTTGGAAATTATTTGATTTCAAGCTGAAAAAAAAATCACTTCTTCAGACATGATTTAAGCACCTACTTTGTGCCAAGTTCTGGTCTGAATGTTTGGGGTACAAAGATGAACAGAAAAAAAAGGCTCGTCTCATCCTCATTTTGAAGCTGGGCTACTCCAGAAGCCTTCTGTCTAATTTTTCTGACCACAATCTTACTGGTCGCTTCCCATGTATCCCCCAGCGAGACATTAAAAGCCACTCATCTCAAAAATAAATTTGTCCATATTGGACCTTACATTTAAACCCCTAACGACTGCCCTGTTCACCACAAGATAAAATCTGGGCTTCTGAACATAGTATCCAAGGGCCTTCATGATTTGTCCTCCCTTCACCCTTTAACAATGATTTTTATTGTTTAGAGTATTACATATTTCCCTCATTTTCTCCCCTTTCCCCCCTACACCTGGCTCCTGCCCCACCCCAGGCCTTCACCTCACTATTGTCTGTGTCTGTCCGTAGGCTATGCATATATCTATATTAGTTCTTTGGTAAATCTCTTCCCATCTACCCCCCGCCCCCGTGATCCATCAGTCTGTTGCACGCTTGCTTCCATGACTTTGAACCTCTTCTGTTCATCAGTGTATTTTGTTCCCTAGCTTCCACATATAAGTGAGATCATGTGATATTTGTCTTTTCCTGACCGGCTTATTTTGGCTAGCATAATAATTCCAGGTTCCTTCCATGCTGTCTCAAAGAGTAGGAAATCCTTCTTTTTTTACAGCTGTATAGTGTTCCATGGGGTAAATGTACCACAGCTTTTTTATTCACTCATCTATTCAAAGGCACTTGGCCTGTTTCCAGATCTTAGCTATTGTAAATAGTGCTGCTGTGAACATAGGGGTGCATATATTCTTTCTGATCAGTGTTTCGGGATTTTTAGGACATATTCCCAGAAGTGGGATTGCTGGGTCAAATGGCAATTCCATTTTTATTTTTTTGAGGAAATTCCATACTGTTTTCCACAATGACTGCACCAGTCTGCATTCCCACCAACAGTGAACTAGGGTTTCCTTTTCTCCACATTCTCTCTTCAATCCTTTTTGTCAGCCCCTTTACTTCACTTTTTCTCTAACAAAACTGAACTACTTAGAGTTCCTCTCCACACCGTTGCTTGCCTTCCTTACTCTATTTCTGGAAGACATTGTCTCTTTATCTGCTAACTTCTGTTCTTTGTTAACACTCAGTTCAACCTCATCAACTTTTCTGATCTCTTTTTCTTCCAGGAACTGGGCTAGATCAGGGCACACTGCATGAAGGCATTTGTCATATGGTCTGCTTATCTCCATAACTGCATTTGCCAGTTATAAAATTCATTCACCTTAAACAGGACCTTTGAGCACCCAAGTTTAAAACCAATTCTTCCCCTGTGGAGTTCAGATCCAGTCACCAAATTGATGGACAGCTTGGCCCAGGTTTGGTTGAAAGACTGAGTCTGTTCTTACTCTTTAAATTTACCTTCATATAAGCTTCTATTTTAGGCATCACATACTCACTTTTTTTTTTAGTTAGAGAGGGGTACTCCAAATGTAGTTTTAAAAAATGAACCTGGGTCCAATATCCATGAGGTATGGGCAATTTTAACTCCTATTACCTCACCACATGCATACTCTTTGTCTCCTTTCTATCCAGGAGGCACTTGAGGGTCAATCTCAGTTAGCACTTTGATTCTCTCTATTCCATGTTCCAGTCTTCAAAATGGTCTTCTTTGGGGACATGGTTATGTCTTTTTACTTTTTAATATTATATTTGATAATCTTATGTGTTTGATGAATGAAGGAAGAGTCAAGGTATAAACTGATATGTCAATCTATCTTCTTTATTTCTCTCAGAGGAAATCAATAGGAGAAGTGAGAAATGGGCATGGAGGGTTAGGGCTAGGGCTGAATGAATGGAATAAGTTAACTCAAAAAATAAAACTGAAACTAAACTATGTACAAAAAAAATGTTTAAACAAAAGAGGATAGACATGATAATAAGATAGAGGCCTTGATATCAAGGTGTTAGAAAAATATATACTTAATCTCATTCACTCATAGAACCAATATTGTATTGAGTGCCTAGTACAAGACAGACATTGGTTAAATGCTGGGAATACAGTGCGAACAAAACAGACAAGATCCATGAACCCAACAATTGTTGGAGAAGATAGACACACAAAATAAAATAATTTTAACAATGTGGAAACGTGGCTATTTGTGGGGGAATCTAACCTGTCACCTGCCTTATGATTAAACTGAAACCAAATATTGAGTTGGAATTTGCCATTCAACAGATAGGGATATTCTCAGAAAGGTAATAGCATACAGGAAGCCATGAAGGAGAAAGAGAAGATGGCACTTTGGAGGTACAAAACCAGTCAAGTGCAGCTAGCTCAGAGATGGCAAAGCTCAGTTCATCCAAACCTGCTGCTGTGTTCAGTTTCCCCCTATAAAACAATTATCTCCAGTTATGGAGCATGTACCGCCTCCTTCAATGCAAATCTGCCTTTGGCCATTAATGATCCTCCTAGGTATTCACAATGATGTCTAGGTGCCTCCTACCTTTTCTCACATTTAGATTGCTTGATATTACACAACCAAAATTGAATTTTTAAAAGCTGATATAATTTTTTGTTGTTATTGTTAATCCTTATCCAAGGATATTTTTCTCTATTGGTTTTTTTAGAGAGAGTGGAAGGGAAGGAGAGTGATAAGAGAGAGAAACATCAATGTGAGAGAGACACATTGATGGGTTGCCTCCCACACATGACTGGATATTGAGCCTGCAACCAAGGTATGTGCCCCTTATGGGAATCAAACCCATGACCCTTAAGTCTGTGGGCTGATACTCTAACCATTGAGCAAAACTTGTTAAGGCAAGAGATGATAAAATTTTTGTTCCAAAGATCTCATGTCCAGTATCTCCAAATTGTTTGGAATCCTATTGAATATATTATAATATGTGTGACTATCTTTTTCTTCCCAATCTATCATGAACTCCTAAATGATATGTCTCACTCAGAAATTACTTAATGCTGTCGAAATGCCAACTAATTCTTCCAGGTTGGCCAAAAATGAATACGGGTCGACAGTTCCCTCAGGAAATTTTCTCCTCTCGGAGATGAAGCTGTTAGCAAAGCGAGAGTCAAGGACCTGTTAGACATTGGGCTGTTAACCAATTGAGACTTCCAGCAGATGTCTGGAGAGTTGAAATCCCCACCACCGCTCTGTCTTTTCCCTGCACCAATTTGACAATCTGTGTGTAGTAACACAGTGCATATCACCATGTATCCCAGTGTACTCATAATGATAGCATTTCTGTGCTCTTGTTTGCCCGAACCCATGTGTGTCTGCCCTCAGGTCTGGGCATTTCCATATGAATTATATCTTTATAACATTCACTCCTGCCCTGTCTGCTGTCTAAGCAGTCTGCTTATTTAGGGGTGGGCATACCCTTCCATTACAATGTCATAACACCCATCCATTGAGTTATAATGCAGAGATCTAGCCCACAAAATCCAGGTGATAGTTACGAAATCAGCCCACTCTTGTTGGCTTATCCCCAATGTGCTGTATCCAAGAATCCTTTACCAGGAATTCAGTGCAAGCTTTCTGTGCTTCTTGCTATGATAAATAAACAGCAGGGACCTCTCCTGAGAGCTTGTTCGAAATGCAGACTCTCAGGCCTCATCCCAGACCTGCTAAATTGAAACCTGCATATTAAGAAGATCCCCAGGAGATTCATCTGAACATTACATTTTCAGAACATTACTCTATTTAGGTATGCCTAATCCTTGGTATAGCTAAACCTTCTTACTGCTACATTCCATAAAGCCTTCTGGATCAGCTTCAGCTGGACTTTCTGCAAACTCACAAAAGGTAGTCAGTCTCTGTCCAAATTCATCATTAACGTGTAGGGAAGACAAATGATTCATTTGACATTTAAATATGTAACTATATCAGCACCATGTTCTCTCTAAATCAGTGGTGGCGAACCTATGACAAAAAAATCATTGTTTTGGTTGATTTTTCTTTGTTAAATGGCATTTAAATATATAAAATAAATATCAAAATTATAAATCTTTGTTTTACTATGGTTGCAAATATCAAAAAATTTCTATATGTGACATGGCACCAGAGTTAAGTTAGGGTTTTTCAAAATGCTGACAGGCCGAGCTCAAAAGGTTCACCATCACTGCTCTAAAGAGCAGGCACTCATGTACCACTTTCTTGACTTTAGCATGTCTAGGATCCACTACATTCCCCGGCAAGTTGCCCTATCACATACCCTACTACCTATTCTATAGTATTTAAATGGTATTCTTAAATTGATGTGCTATATTTAATATAAAATCTTAATTTTATTTTAAAATATATCCGTTATGAATAGAAGATAACCTTAAATATATTCCCCTAACAACAACAGAAAGAAAACATGCAAAAAGATAGTATTATTAAATTTTAGTTAGACACTGTTATCTACCAAAAACCCTGAGCCTAAGGCCTTTTCTTTATTAAACAGAAAGATTGAGATGTATTGAGGCGATGTGAAAGACATAGAGCTCTAAACAGAGTTTTTCTCTTTAATGTAATGAGAAGCATTGAAAACTAGAAAGGGAACTTTTTGCATATTATTATTTTTTTCAAATGTCATTACCAACTAAAATTAATGTTATAGTCGAGCTTTTGGAAAACACTGTGCTATTCAACCAGGACTACCAATCCTTTAGGCCTGCAGTAAATTGCTGATAGCATTAAGGTTATAAATCTGAGGGAAGTGTGTCCACTGTGATTGATTGCATCAGAGGCGAATTTTGGTAACTTTTCCAAGATTGTGCTTCCTTGATGTGTGTGAGTGTGTGTGTGTGTGTGTGTGTGTGTGTGTGTGTGTGTGATTTTCCCAAGTAACACGTGGCCATGAGTGGCAAGTGACTTTGTACCGGTCTGCTTCACGACCATAAAATAGAGAGCCTCCTTATCAAAATGATACCTCACAGTTTCAAATTCAGTATGAACAATTTTTCTTTGTGCCAGGCACACATTTGAAAACAACCTCTCTATTCTGCTAAGAGCTCAGTGTTTATACTGGTACATTTTCCACAGTGACAAGTAATGTACAAGGGCAGAACAAAACATCACCACAGCCTTGCAAAAGCTTTCTAATAATATTGTATTGCTTTGAACCAACCATTCAATCAATTGTGGACATGGTTAAATGTACAGAAAAACTAAATGCAATACCATGGGGGAAAAATGAAAGGTATTTTGCAGCCTAACTTCAGCATGAAGATTTTTGGGAGCATATTGTGTAAGAGAAGAAAGTTTTACTGAGACTCCCTGGATTATTATATTTCTGATATGGCTATAATAGTTTTCTTCTCTTCAAAGATTCAGAGACCCAGAATTTCACTCAACAAAGAATGTTTTATGCTAATTAAAAGTGGCCCAAAAGTCATGAATTCCCTGTGATCTTTATGGAGAGAAATCAATACCTGTATCTATTTCTATAAAACTCCAGGGTTTTACTGGTAGATATTAGAATCCAGAAAGGTAGGCTTTTATGTTGTGTTTCTGTAATAATGAGCAATCTAGGGTCAAATAGAAGTCTCACGCAGAGTGCAGAATAAAAGAGTAACTATGAACAACTGAAAAATAAATGCAGAATCAGATATTTGTAATGTAGCTTAAAACGAGGCTAATCTTTATTCAACTTTTTTTACTCACACACAAGACTCCTATTGTGTGGCATCTTGGTAACGGATATATTATTGAGGTTCTAAAACCTCAGTATTAATGCAAAGAATTATGGTTTTATATCTCAGTGGGGGTATGCATGTACACACACAGACACACACATACCCCAATATTTGCTGTTTCTAGCAGCAATAACTGTAATAGGAGCCCTTAAGAAATCCTGGTTTTTATGCAATTCAAAATTGTTGAAATGCGTTGTGGAGGAGTACTAACTGGTACATATAGCCTCTCCCAAGGGTAATGACATGGATAGCTTTCAACAGATAGCTTACCGCATGACTCCAGTGGATGACATTCAGATTGGCCACAATCATAATCCTAATAATCATTACAGAAAACTCAAAAGTCTATCTAACCATATTAGATTATGTGTCCAATAAAATCTATAATAATAAAAGCATCATATGCTAATTAGACCAAACAGCCAAATGACCTTCTGAACGTCATTCCAGACATCCTTCTGGATGAAGCCGCAGCAGCAGGGGCTGAGGCAAAGGCGGTTAGGGGTGATCAGGCAGGCAGGCGAGCAGTTAGGGGTGATCAGTCAGGTAGGCGAGTGGTTAGGGGCAATTAGGCAGGCAGGCAGAGGCAGTTAGGGGTGATGAGAAAGGCAGGCAGAGTGGTTAGGGGCAATCAGGCAGGTAAGCAGAGTGGTAGGGGCGATTAGGCAGGAAGGCAGGATGGTGGTTAGGAGCCAGCAGTGCCAGATTGCCAGATGGATGTCCCACTGCCGGTTTAGGCCCAATCCCACATCGGGCCTAAACCAGCAGTCGGACATCCCCTGAGGGGTCCTGCGAGGGTGCAGGCCAGGCTGCGAACCCCTTTCCCCCTGCATGAATTTCATGCACCGGGCCTCTAGTTACAATATAATAGTCTATCTCTGCAGCACTGACTGATATCACAAAGAAATGAGTTTTATTGCTACAGATTTTTCTGAGGAGTGCGAAGTGGCTAGATTCAATGAATTGAAGGTGTACCAGGAAAGTTTTGTACTTTATATTTACTCAGATATTAAGTTCAATATTATAATTGCTCTTCTTTTTTTAAAAAAAATCTCAATTTCTTTTTAACTAAAGTGTGTTTCCATATAACAATAATGGAGTTATTTCAGAATTCCTGTTGTGATCACTTATGCATTACCTACCAACTGATTAAACTGCTAGTTCTGTCTGTAGGCAGATATGAAGGCATATGAAACATGCCCATTCAAGCAAAATCCGAAATAGCATGGAATGACAAAATTTTCATACTGCATTCAGAAATTAAAAGAAGCTGGTTGAGAGTTGAGTAATTGAACATAATATCCTCTCCCAGGTAGTTGTGTTATTTGCCATTGCCAGTAAACTAGCAGCAACTCATTCCTCTTAGGTGAAGGTAGGATTCAGGATTTTTTTTTTTGGTGTGTGTGTGTGTGTGTGTGTGTGTGTCTGATTGCTGTTCTAAGTTTACCCAACAGAGACCATTGTTCAGTACCTTATGCCTTAGAATTTGTTCAGAGTGCTGGGATGTGTTCTGAAGTCCTGTAGGAAAAAGAGCTTCAAAATACACTCTCCCTGTTTCTCTTGTTCAGAGTTCTTATAAGCCCCTAGGATGTAGCATCAACCAATCTATGCTCTTTGATAATTGACACAGACAGGATCCCTGTGCATTCTGGGGCCTGCTGACTCGGGAGAAAGGAGATGACAGGGGGTGGAGTCCTGGGCGGACCATTCCTGCTCAGGCTGCTTGCTGATCGCAGCTCCTGGGCAGCCATCATTTGTAGGCTACCTTTTCATTGGAAAGTAGGCCTTCACCTTTGGCAGATGGCTCTATTATACTAAGCGGAACACAAATCTGATCCAGAAACGCCTCGAACTTTCTTTGAATGGTTGTGTTGCACGTCCGTAGGTGGTGCTCAGAAAAGCTGCTCTATTTAGAGGCGGTGGTGTACCCTGAAAGGCTTTCCCGGGTTAACCACCTGCGGCCCCTACAGCCATCTCCCACACTTGTCACAGAACACCCCAGAAGTCGGACTAATAAAATGGTTGGTGGATATCTCTCTCCGCTTCCTAATTAGGAAACTTATATTTTACAACTATTTCAATTCTTTTTTTCTAGAATTGTTATTTCTCTCAGAATGAAGGCATTTTATCTTATTTTTAAGTTAGATAGCATTCAGGTCTAAGAGGCTTTGGTTCAAGGTGTGATCAAAGGAATTCACCAAAATATCCTGCTTCAAAACACCTCACCTTATATCTGCATCTGAAATTCACAATTAGAGATTCTCTTTTAGGGTGTACCTGAGGACATATACACCCTCAAGATTCATTTGTTAAAATGAAAAAGTACTGGGAATAGGAAAGAACATTGTGCCTCAGCTCTGTTTAGGAAATACATACTGAGCATCTCTTAGTATCAACAACTCGGCTGGGTGGTAAGATTCCTAAGATGGGTGTATGTTTGTTTCTCTTTCAAGAAGCTGACATGAAATTCGCAATGAACCTTGGGACTAGGTTTGGAAGTAGGTCCATGCTTGGCAAAAAGATGACAGAGAAAACAGGTTTCATTTCTCTTGCAATTTCAACCAGAAATCGACTCAGTGACATTTGGTTAAGTTGTGCACTTGACAGCCGCTTGTCACAATATGTCATTTGGTTCCTAATATGCTTTGTGTACATTCAGCAATGAGCTTAGACATAAAAAGAATAAGGAGATGAGAGAAAAATCCCCAGTCTTAGAATTATAAAGCAGTCACTTAATAGTTAGAAGGCTGAAGGGAATAGATAAACTAGCTAAGGTTTAAGGGTGACCCTACTATCAAGCCGCATCGCCAGAAACCACAAACAGACGCAAATTGTCAGAGCAGCTGCAGTACACTGTGACCCTGTGTTCAACTAAGCACCACATTCGCTAGGGTAGTTAACCTTTGACTGTAGTAGTAAATTAAAGCAGATCTCTAAAAAGCACCCCTGTGCAAAAATCACTCCGGAGACACTGATGAATAATAATAAAAGACTAACAGGAACTTGACCTCTAACAGTAACTAGCTTTTGGCGAGGGGAGGTATCGCATAGTGTTGGACTAGCGAGGAGCATATGTTCATTAAGAAAGTTATTGGAGATTAGACATCTTATATTTTATGGTTAAATCCTGTCACAGCCAAAGAACACCAACTTGTTTTATAAAGATAACAATGTCAGGTGTTCCAACCTATTTTAGTAACACCCCTTTATTACTGGAAGTGCCTCCGGTAAATGCCCAAATTGCCTATTTGCACTAAATAAAATGTCACTTTGTGAATAAATTAGGCATCTTATGCTACCTTCTGTACGTCTAATGACATCCGTTGTAATATAATGTTTGTTCATCCCTAGAGGCTGACTCTAGAAATCAGCTTGCACCTGTGGCTTTGGGAGATATTAAGTAGAGCATTTTTACATTCACTTTCCCTAGCAGAATGTTACTGATATTCAAGGAAAGTACTGAAAAATATTGCCAAAGTATTTTTCAATACACCTCTACATCTTAAAGTTTTGAATTTTGACATGGTGTGGTCCCTGTCCAATGGGAGTTACTACCAGCTTATAGTTCAGACTCTTCACCTTTATTCTGCCTATGGACAACTGGAATCTGGTTAATTCTTTTTTTAAAATATATTTTATTGATTTTTTACAGAGAGGAAGGGAGAGGGATAAAGAGTTAGAAACATCGATGAGCGAAACATCGATCAGCTGCCTCCTGCACACCCCCCACTGGGTATGTGCCCGTAACCAAGGTACATGCCCTTGACCGGAATCGAACCCGGGACCCTTCAGTCCGCAGGCCGACGCTCTACCCACTGACCCAAACTGGTCAGGGCAATTCTTTTTTAAAAAATATTTTTTAATTGATTTCAGAGAGGAAGGGTGAGGGAGACACAGAGAGAGAGAGAAACATCAGTAATGAGAGAGAATCATTGATTGGTTGCCTCCTGCATGCCCCACACTGGGGATTGAGCCTGCAACCCAGGGATGTGCCCTTGACTAGAATCGAACCCGGGACCTTTCAGTCCGCAGGCTGATGTCCTATCCACTGAGCCAAACCAGCTAGAGCTGGAATCTGGTTAATTCTGTGTGCTTGGCATATGTGTGACTATCTAGGACATTTTCTTTTTTCAGAGTGGTCTGACTTTGCATTTATGTTGTCATCTCCACTCTTGAAACAACTCAATTTCCAATTTTCTTTTCTATGTCCCTTGATTTCAAACAAAAACTGTAAATTAAGCATGACCACTAGAGCAGGAGGATGCATCTGCATTCCATATTGATCCAAGTAAGCCCACAAAGTTATAAAACTTACCCAGATCTCATGTCACTTTGTTGTAACCTAAAAAAGTCATCTCTGGTAGCTCCCATGGCATCTCAAAACACCAAATCATGAGCTAACTTTTAAAAAGATAGCCTCTTTTAAAAAAATGTTTTTATTGATTTTAGAGAGAGGAAGAGAGAGTGAGAAAGAAATATCGGTTGGCTACCTCCTGCATACCCTTTGCTGGGGATTGAGCCCATAACTTCAGCATGTGCCCTGACTGGAAATTGAACCAGTGACTTCTCCCTGAATGGGATGATGCTCAACCAACTGAGCCACACTGACCAGGGCTTGAAAGATAGACTCTTAAAAGAATGGCCCAGATAGAGCTTTTACACAAAAGTACAAGGTATAAAGCATTAGCTTTTATTATTTTCCATTTCTTATTTTCCGTTTTTGTTTGATTTAATAAGAACTGGTAAAAATGAGGACCCAGGTAAATGAAACCCTAATGACACTTCTCATCTAAAAGAGAGAGGAATTATGACAGTAGTTAGAGTTGTTCCTGGACACACTCAACTCTAAAAGAATTATGTCTAATGACAATTGCTAACACAATTATAATGACAATTAAGTATTTACCACATGCCAATAATTATCAAGGCATTTTACATGAATTATCTCTTTGATTATTTACAACAACTCATTGAGACAGGTGAGGTTATTCTGGTTTTGCAAAAGAAAAAAAAATACATACTGTAATAAGCCAAATCAAAATTAGGAGTTAAGTCATACTTTTACATAAAAAATTTCCTTTAAATTGGGAAGTTGTGTGGTGTGTTGTTTATGAAGATAAGCTATGGAGTTATAGAATCCTAGTTTGAAAACCTTCATTGCCAATAACTCTTTATTTGACTCTTTAGATGTCAGTCAGGATTTTTTTTATGTTGCCAGTGAGAGAATAACACAGGCTTATACCACACAAATATTGAGAGAAGAAAAATGTATTCCTCACATAACTAACATTTCCAGATTAATACAGTTTCCAAATTACAGGCTTCAAAATTGAACAATGTCACCAAGACCCAATCTCTATATCCCAACTCTCTTCTCCTTTCTATTGACTTTCTAGGCCCTACTTGGTGAATTGATGGAGACTTGTGGTTTTGATCTTAAATCCTTCCAGGTCCAAGCTTAGTGGGAAAGAGAGCTCTCTTAACCCAATAGTTTGAGCAAAGTCTTAAGCCTGAGAGATGCATCCCTGAGCAGTAAGCAAGGCCAGGGGAATGGTATTCATTGACTGGACAGCTGACTGAGCAGCATATGCTGAATGACATGCTTTTTCCTGGAGCTCCAACTTAAGCACATGTAAGAGTGGATGATGAGTATCTCACCAGTGGAAAATTGCAATGCTCTTATCGGGGGTGGAGGGGGAGGACAAAACAAAACAAAAAAAGCTGGGATAGGGACGGTGGAATTTATTCTGAGCACCCGATACAACATATGTCCAATATGGCTTGGGAGAGTCTCCCCCTTTCTCTGAACATCACCTTCTCATCAGTAAAGTGGGGAGAATAATAACTACCTCAAAGACTTGTGAGAATCCAGAGCTAATATATGTGGAAGTACAAGGTACAGTGGCTAATGATTGGGCTTCTCTCTATGCTTCTTTTTCTCGTTTTCTCTTCCTTTGCCTCCTCTTATTCTTCACTTTTATTTTCATTGCTGTTTACTTGGCCATCTTTTATCATTGTCATCATCATCACCACCATTATTACCACCATCTTCATAAATCATTTACCTTTGGGTCAGGCCCATGTCAAGAACTAAATAAGTGGTAGTGATAGTCTCTTCTTCCCTTTAGAAAAAGGTGAGCCCTCCAGGAGGAATTGAGTAGAACACACACAATGTCAGCTCAGCATGTGGTTCCTAGAAGTTAAGCTCCTCCCAGGTCCTCAAAAGATGTATCCTAGGTCCCAGTTTAATATTACTTCTAAATATTTTCTCAGGTTGCTGAGACAACACTGTGCACGTTAGTGCTAGATTTGGGGATCATGTGGTCCTCTGTGACACCAGGTTTTAGAGTGAAGGGTTATCTCCTTCTTTCAAGTCGCCCTACCTTCTTTGGACAACAATCTTTGCCCCTTAAAAATGTCGCTTAGAAAAAAGAGTGAAGCCCAACCTAGCACACACATCTCTCTTCAGCTTTCACATCACATCAGCATGAAAATTACACATTTTGTGATTTATCACCAAATTATAGAAGACAATCATGTTCCCTATCTGTATCCTTGATTGGATACATCATATAAGCCATACTTTATTACCCGTCTCCAAATGATATGATTAGGTTGTGAATGCTCAAATTCACAACTTCTTCATCATTGCAAACTAGCAACCTGATTAGTAAAAATGTACTTGTTTCAACCCAGTCACCACCTTTTCTAAATATTAAAACTCAACATATAGTTCAGTTCAAATTGACAAGCATACAGTGAGTACCCGATTAACTTTTCTTAATTTCCAAAATAAAATACAGGGGAAGGAGTTCACTGGTCCAACTCAGTTGCCTATCCCAGGGCAAATGAATATAGTCCTGGAGGGGTGGGAAAAGTGGTGTTGTATTCATTCACCCTTCCTATGGTAATCATGGGGATGGGTTGAAACACAGGCAATTGCAGAGGAGGTGGAGGGTGGGAGGAGGAAGGGATATGGGGGCGGGGGGAGGTAGAAGAGGGTATAGGAGGATAAATGGTGATGGGAAAATAATAGAAAAAAATGATTCTGTATGAAGAGACCAATATTTCATATCTA
>NW_005871220.1:1181898-1239241 GCF_000147115.1 Myotis lucifugus
GATGTTTCTAACTCTTTATCCCTCTCCCTTCCTCTCTGTAAAAAATCAATAAAATATATTTTAAAAAAAGAATTAACCAGATTCCAGTTGTCCATAGGCAGAATAAAGGTGAAGAGTCTGAACTATAAGCTGGTAGTAACTCCCATTGGACAGGGACCACACCATGTCAAAATTCAGAACTTTAAGATGTAGAGGTGTATTGAAAAATACTTTGGCTATATTTTGCAGTACTTTCCTTGAATATCAGTAACATTCTGCTATATATATATATATATATATATATATATATATATATATAAAATCTCAGCTGCATTGAGTTATAATTATGTAATTGACAAATAAAATTATAAGCCATTTAAAGTGTATACCATAATGATTTGGTATTTGTATGTACTTTAGAAATACTTTAAATTAATTGATAGATATTATAAGTTTTAAATCACTGTGGGGTGAGTTTTTTTGGAAGGGGAAGGGAAACTTGAGCTTTATTTACCACCTTCTTGTTTGTATGCCTAAAAGTAAAACCCCACCTTGCCTTTAACAATCAGCTCAACTTTCACTTCCTCAAGTTGGAACACAAATACAGCATTGCCTTTTTAAAAATTATTTTTTGAACATCTATGTGCTACCCTCTTAATTGGATTATAAATTTGGGGAAAACAGTGTGTTCCATTCCTCTTTCTATTCTTAGTGTTGAGCCCAGAACCTTGTATAAAGATTTCTCTGTACCTGCAGCAATTTTTGGAAGTAATAATAGTGACTGCATATTGAGCTTTCACTATGTGTCATGCACTGAGATGAGTATTTTATGGTCATTCATATATAATCACTAATGAGGCAATTATGATTACTTCTGTGTTGAAGTTTCAGCAACTGAGACTTAGAGTGATAAAGTCACCAATCCAAGATGGCATACAGGACTTTAGACTGTATTTTTTAATCCCCCAAACTGTCATTGTAATTGTCTATTAAATCTCAAGGCTTTTCAATATGTTTCCTCACAATGAGAAAACAGTGCACTTGTAAAGATTTCTGCATTGAGAAGTGTGAGAATCTTATTTTACAACATGTTTTCAGGTCCTTATTGAATGCCTCATATCTGGATCCGTCTATGAATTTCTTTAATAGCCTCCCACATCAGCATTAATGCATTTACCTTGACATTTGTTGAGTATCTGCTAGACTATGAACAAACAATGGATACATGTTATGTTGTATTTCATTTTTTCTCAATAGCTGACATATTATAGGAGGTACTGAATAGGTAATGTTTGAGTGAATGTATACATGAAAGAATGAATGAGCCAATCAACCCATCTATCCATAAATGCTATCCATAAATGCGATAATGAATGAAAAAGTTAGGTAGTCCTGCAGACATTTGTCTACAGAATATCTTCTAATCTGACTTGGGTAAATAACATTAAAAAATGACTTTTTCAGCCCTAGCCTGTTTGGTTCAGTGGATAGAGTGTGTCGACCTGCGGGCTAATGAGTCTCAGGTTCAATTCCAGTCAAGGGCACTTGCCTGGGTTGCAGGCTTGATCCCCCGTGGGCGTGTGATCAGGAGGCAGCTGATCAATGATCCTCTCTTATCATTGATGCTTATATCTATCTTTCTCTCTCTCTTCCTCTCTGAAAGCAATAAAAATATATTTTTAAAATGCCTTTTTTAGACTCTTACCATCTTAGGCCTTTGTAGAATGCTCCACAAAATTCTCGTTAGGGCTGATTTCCAACATACTGCTTCCACCACAGTGCCCAAATTGTTTTACTTGCATTTGTTAACATCTTATTCCTTATTTATTCCATCTAAAATATGATATATGAATGTATGCACCTGAATCCTGAATTTTACTTTGAGCAATAAACATTTCATGGGACATAAATAAATGTAAATATTTAAACAAGCAACAGTGAAGGGTGCCCACTATCTAAAACTGTGGTCAAACCAACATCTAAACATTGATAAAGTTCATTAAACTCAGCCAGAGTTGTCAGAGTTGCATATGGAAATTCCCATGTTTCCAGCAGCCCTGGACCATGTAATGAGAGGGGGATCATGTAACTCATAAAGATCCCTCTACACTGCTGATATACTCATCTCTGTAATGTAGTTTAGAGAAGATCCATTGTGGTTTTCCTAACTCTTTGAAGTGGTTTTCTCCAAATATTAATAAGCTCTATTTTACTTACTCCAGCCTTAAAAATATAAAATATAATGATTGAAAATATCATTATCCGTTTTGTGAATATCCGGTCTATATGTTAACAACCATTTTTCTCAGTATCAATGACTTAATTTACCCGAAAACACACAGGCTAAGTCACTTTACCCTATCTTACAAACTGGAAGATCCATTTACTTATTTGTGTGATTTATTTTTGCTTAATTTGGAGTTTCCATAACCTAACCCAAAGCCTGAAATGTCTCAGATTATTTAAAAGAAAGTCTGAATAATTAAATGAGTTAATAAAAGTGACCCAGTATTTTCAGCCATAAAATGAGGATGCTATTTTTTCTTATATTTTATATGTGTATAAACTCATATATACTTTTTTATAAAATAACTGCTACCGAATTATGCATAATGAAAAATTTATGCCATGCTGTAATCCATCTCTATATACCTGACCTCAACTAGATAGAAGCAAAGAAAGTTATATTGAGCAATATTGCAATGTAAATGAATAATATATACTGTATAGTATTAGTCTGTTATCATTATTAGACAAGTTTATATTTCCCCTCATCATCTAGACTACATAGGTATGTATTCATCTAAAACAAATACAATGTGGCCCTAATATTTCTCCCTTCTCTCTCTCTCTCTCTCTCTCTCTCTCTCTCTCTCTCTCTCTCTCTCACACACACACACACACACACACACACACACCCTTGCTTATGTAAGGTTGCTTGGCAGCTGGATTCAACCTAAAACAAAGTTATTTATAAATCAAGATCTTTCTGAAATAAAAAAAATGATTGAACACTTAACCACAAAGAAGTATGAAAAAAAAATCTATTGGATCCACTCTGTGACTTTGTTGCTCTCGTTTTACAGTCACAGCCAGACGTTCATTAGGGAATTAGCTAAATGTTCACTTGGCAGTGACTTAGTGTTTGATGAGTATAGAAGGGGAACTTTCAGGATGTTGTGATTTCCATCCTTCTGATAGATACACTTACTGTCCTCATAATTGGTTTATCCCAATAGATGCTCTCCTCAGAGACCATGCAGTCACGGAAAATATCACCCAATTTCCTTCCAAGAATTGTTGGAAGGTTTAATCAAGAAATGTTGGTGAGGTGCACTGAGGAGGGAAGTAGTCTCCAGCGGCAGAGAGAAATCATTATTACTGGAATTAGTTTTTACAAAAATCTCTAATCTCAAAGGAGATGGAGATGATGGAAAAAATTCTAGGCAAATTGAGAAAACAAAATTTACCAAGATTTTCAAAGATATTTGCCTCTTAATTGGAAAATAAGTGGGGTTTTTTTCTTTCTTTTAATGTTAGTTGCCACTGAGGATCTAATATTTTAACTGAGTTTTTAGAACAAAAAGAAAGAACATTAAAATTAAGTGTTTAGACTTCATTCACTCTATGCTTCTGCAATTCTAAATTGCCTCTAATTTCCTCCTTTACCCATGCAGTGTAGGAATGGTTGTTTTCCACGGATCTTGCTTTTCCTCTAATTAGTTGCCAGAATTAAGTTTGCAATTACCCAATTGAAATATTTTAAGAAAATGTGTCATGTATCAGAAAAATAATTAAAATGCATAATTTGAAGAGAAACTTGGACCCCGTCTAGTATGTTGTAGTAATTTGGATCTTTGTTGCACGTGAGAGAGATCTGACTCAAATTGACTTACACAGATGTATAGATGTATTGTAAGAACACTTAGGTCATTCATGAGCCCCAAGAACAGGAATATGGTTCATCCTGAAGAATTACTGAAAACAAAACACCCTCAAATATACTTAGGACTTGCTTTCCATATATCACCCCTTTTCTTTACTGATCAGGGGTCAGCCTTCTCTTTATCTCTGTAAAAGGTTCTCCTGTACTTCCTTTGTAGAAGGACACCTAGTTGTCAAAAATTGCATCTCACCTTCTAGCCTCCCTAAAAGAAACACATACATTCTCTGTTTCAGTCCTAGAGTCTCTAGGGAGGGACTCATTGCTCCAGCTCTGGTTAGGTGCCTGCATTTAATGGTCAACTCTAATTAGGTGATGGGGTCCCGGTGTAACTAAACTAACAGTTCTTCACATAACCATGTATATGGAGTAAAGGTTGAGAGGCAATCTCGGGACAAAAGCGCTTGGTCGACAATCATGTAAGGGCCCACCGAGCACATTTAAAAGTTACAATGTCTAAAATAGTCTTCTAAATGTAGAATAGGAAAATAAAATTAAATAATACCTAATTTAATGCCAAAAACATAAGAATGAAAGTTTTAGTAAATAATCAACTGCATAAGACATTAGTGCTACATGAGGGTCCTTTACCTAAAGAAAAACTCAAAGCTATTTGTGTGTATATTCTTGTTAGCCTAAGTTTATACTGAATCATGAGTCTGTGGGGGCCCTCGTGCTCGGAACTGAGGCTACAATGATGAGCGAGACAGTCTACCGGGAGACTGACGCACTCACAGATAATTACAGCAATGCAGAAAATGGCTTATGCAGTAATGCAGGTAATTACGGTAATGCTAAGGAGGAACAAAGCCCCTTTAGGAATGAGGTGCAAACATATATGGCTTCCCAAAGGAGTGAACCCTTGAACCACGTCTGCAAAGATAAGTCAGTGTTATTCAAAAAAGAAATGGAGAATGACCAGGGAGAGGTCAGCAGGGGCCAGCTGATAGAGGAGCTTAAAAACCCCGCCAAAGAGTTTAGATTTTTCTGAAGGTCTCTCAAAAGAGAGCAGGGGAGTGGCATGACTCAATTTGCTCAGAACAAGGTCTGAGTTACAGTTCCTATAAATACCGTCCCAGCGTGTTTGTTTCTAAGTAAATTCTCATGTAGTCAAGTAATTAAGTAAGCAGAGCTAATTTTGCAAAAAAAAAAAAAAAGGTAGTTCAGGGCATTTTGTACCATCCTGATCACACAGCACCCCTGCCCACACTCAAACGCTTCTGCAGGTAGAAAAAAAAATCTGCTGATTACAAGAAACAATTGTGCTCAACCAAAGAAATCAACAGAATTAACTTTTTGGACACATTTTTCTTCTTTGCCCTAAGAACACAGAGCGCTTCCCCCCCCCCCCCCCGCCCCATTTCCTTCCTCATATCACTCACCCCTACTCGACCCAGGCTTTCAATTATAGTCAGGCTAAATTGCCTGCCTTCCCCTGCCTTAACTCATCACCAAGCCATTTGAATTTGCTCATGGGAATTTTTATGCCCAGGACCGACTCTTTTTCCCCATCTGCCAGAATCTGTGGTTCTCATTATTAAAAACTCAGTTTGAGGCCGTCCCTCCCGGGGCTGCTCATTACGTTCCGTGGGGAATGTGTGGGACTCCCTTTGTCAGTCCCAACCATCTCCTCGACAGTGTTCATGATATGCGATGGCGTTTTTGTTCCTCACATTTTTGTATGTGCCTTTTTGCTGAAATACCCAAAGCTAACGCCTCAAAGCACTGTGACATGTCTCCTCAAAAATGTTTATGAAATTGAGTGATACTAACTTGAATCACAGGAACAGCAAATAGACATGGTCTGCTTTCCTAGGTCCATGTTTTGTTGTAAGTTTCAGAAATATTTCACACAACAAAAATATGATTTCTATTGCCACCTGGTAAAATGAGATTGTGTCCTGAAACAATTTTTAAAATCACAATCCCAGGAAACTCATCATTTCCCAATAATAAAATATATTGGCTTTAAGCTGTAGCAAGTCGTGAGAAATTGGTTCATGAAATCAAGGCATAATATTTTTAATGAAAATCTATCTAAGAGTTTTAAAATATATATAAGAGCTAATTATCTGTTACTCATCCTCAGTGGTTGATTTGCTTTAGCTAGCACCCAGGCCTCTTATTTTTCAAGGGGAAAAAAGGCAATTTAAAAAATTGTTTTTATTCTATTTTTCAAATTTTATTTTTCTATATTCTGGACAGTGTTCATGTTTATATGTGGTATTTTTTTTTTGCTGGGCCTTTCTAATAATAATTATAGACATCTGTTTTCTAAAAAATACAACTGTCATCTAACAAAAAATGCTATGGATTTATACGTATATAACTATTTCTTCTCGTACTCTAGTTATAAGGTAGGTCACAAGCTATTATTACTAATTTATTAGTATTAAGACTGTCTCTAGGTCGCCTGCCCCAGGTTATAAGTGTGCGTGCACCCTCCATCCCTGCAGGCTCTTCTGTTACCCTCAGCTTATAAACTCCTCCTCGCACCTATTTCACACCCTCTCCAGACTTAGCTGTTTCTACTACTGTTCTCCCAACCCTCACCCACGCTTTGCTCTCTTCCCCACTCTTCAAGTCTACACATGCTCATATTTAACATACACTTAATGTTTTATTCCAATGCTATGACATATTTGCAATTTAATAAGGATCTCTTCTTTTGCAATCAGGGCCTGGCTGTTTGGGTGCCAGGGAGGTTCGATGGAAACACTAGAGGAGGAGGAGGAATGAGACTCATTTCCTGTGTGTGTGTTTGATGTGAGATCTGGAAACACTTCACACAAGAAAAAGAGCGTTGCTTTAGCCATCCTCCAAAATGTGATTGTGCTTTGAAACGATATCGAAATCATAAACTCGCGTAACTCAGGCACTTAGGAGCCGGTTAAGGAACATATGGCCAGGCCTTCATCCTCTCTGGGATCATTTCTTCCTTTGGACTAGATCAGTGGTTTCACAAATGTGTTCTTTCTCTTCCCCCTTTTATTGAATTTACCGGGTTGACCCTGATTAACAAAATTATACAGGCTTCTGGTGCATGATTCTACAACACATCATCTGTACACTGTATTGTGCGTGTGCCCATTTTAAAATAGACTTTATTTGGCAGAACAGATTTACATTTACAGCAAAGTTGAACAGAGTACAGAGATTTCCCGTAGACTCCCTTGCTCCCACATATGCACAGCCTCCCCCATTGTCGGCATCCTCCACTAGAGTGATACATTTGTTACAGTTGGTGAACCTGCACTGAGACATCATTAAGTCAGTCGTTCACCCAAAGGCTCACTCTTGGTGTTCTATAGTCTTGTGGATTTGGACATACATACAGTGATATGTATCAGCCATAATAGTATCATACAGAGTCATTTCACTACCCTAAATATCCTCTGTTATAAATTTGTTTCTTGTATTTTTCTTTGTATTTTTTGCATTTTGTTTGTTTTTGAGCAACAGTAGCACTCTCACTTTTTTAAAAAATTACATTGAATTTGAATGTTTAAAGCCAAAGAAATAAGAGAATTACTCTAGTAAATTAACAGGTTGAATCCTTAAAAGCCTGCCTTTGGGGATACATCTTATCACATTACCCCAAATTCCTTCTCCATGCTGGTCAGGGAGAGCAGTGTGAATTCACAGGAGCACAGTCTGAATACCACCGCTGACCTGCTCTTTACCTGGCTTTCAGTCACAAAGCTGAAAAGTGATCACTGCTCACAATGGTGCCTCTTTAAGTCTCAGGTAGCTGTTTAGACAATGAGAGAAAATAGTGCCTTGATTACCAGAGGGAAGCGGGTAGGTTGGGTAGTGAAAGGTAAAGTGGTCAAATATATGCTGACAGAAGAAGACTTAACTTTGGGTGGTGGGCACACAGTGCGATATGCAGATGATATATCATAGAACTGTATACTTGAAACCTATAATTTATCCAATATCATAACAATAAATTTAATTTTTAAAAAATATTTTTATTGATTTCAGGGAGGAAGGGAAAGGGAGGGAGAGATAGAAATGTCAATGATGAGAGAGAATCCCCAATTGGCTGCCTCCTGCATGCCCCCTGCTGGGAGGTCAAGCCCACACGTGACCTCCTGGTTCATAGGTTGAAGCTCAACCACTGAGCCATGCTGGCCTAGCTAAATTTAATTTTTTTAAAAAAGAAAGACCATGGTAGAAAGCCACTGGGGTTGACAATGTAAAATCCAGTGTCAGTCTCAATAGATCATCAAATCCATCTAAAAAGTACTCACATGTTGACACCAACTGCCACAATTCTCCCAACCTAAACTACCCTGACTCCCCCCACACCCGCTCCACAGTGTTAGAATCTGTCCTAGTTTCCAAAGTTGGGTGATCAAGTGAGAAGAATACACTCTTTGGAGACCTGACTCTACCCACGTGGTCTGGACTCTCGAGTAACAGAAAATGGGTCTTTCCCATTATGAAAAAGAAAGCTCTGAGACAAGGACACCAAAAGGATGTCATGCAATAAAGGGTTACTAAGAGAGATTCAACAGCTGAAAGTCCATGTAGATTTTACTGTTCTTGTTTAGCATTTGCTGAGACCCCATGGCTTTTGGAAAGTCAAACTTGATGACAGATGCTAAGCACTTATGTATTCCTTTCACAGATTTGCCAAGGCACTTGTTCTTATCATATCATGCATTTTGATACAGTAATTAACCACACAAACATACACACGGAATTCATGAACAGCTAATATGGACATATGGAATGGATAATGGCAAAGGTTTTATTATAATGGGTGCAATAATTTCATTTCCAGTCACCTAACTTTCATTATATATGGCATTTTAGATTGGATGGTTGTGGCAGATACACACAATTTGGTACAAACACAGAGAAGTATTGTAATCAGGAAATCCAGAGGAAAAAAACTTTACCTTTCCACCCCAGTGCAAGTTTTAGCACTCCTTCAATCTTACTAATAGACCTTACGTGCCCCAGTCTGTGGCTATCTCTATCTCTATCTCTATCTCTATCTCTATCTCTATCTCTATCTCTATCTCTATCTCTATCATCTATACCTATCTCTATATCTATATCTATTCCACTGAGAAAGATTCTAAAAGGGGTCATTGGGAAGCAGTAACTCAAAGGCACTTCACAACTTTGTAAGGAAAATTTATTAGAGGGAAATGGAAATAGAAATGATGACAAGGTCCAAGAAAACAAAACAGAGCATATGGAAACAATCGATAGAAGCTTTACTAAGAGAAGTATTTTAGTTTAGAGAATGTGCTTCCATTCTGGCCCTGGGATCTCACAGAGGTAACTGTAAGACTTGAACATGTATAAACATCTAATAAGAGTTCGGTTATCGCAAGTGTTAGTATTGCTATTGCCATTGTCAGTATTCTTATGTTTGTGATGGAATTGGTGACATTATTATTGTTTAACTACTGACTACAGGACACATATCCAGAGTGATTGAAGTCTTCACTTTTTATTCAGTGCTTTTAGCCACTGGGTAGAATGAAAGTTAAGATGTCCATCAGTGCAGAGTTTCTGAACAGTGAACTCTCCCTTTCTCAGCAGCCCAGAATTTTAAATAATTTATTTCATTAATAAATTTATTTGTGAGCTTTGACTCAAATATTTCTTTAAATTTATAATATCTCCTTCTCGGACAAACTATTTTAAAGTAGCTCTACTTGTGGGTCTTTGCATATGTGTGCATGTTTTGATACATTTTTTTTATTAAAAGAAATAGAGGCTAATTTGAAATTATGTGGTCAGATTGAATTGGGATCCAAAAAACATACTTGCTGTCTTATAAATGAAATGATTGGCCTTGCATTTGTATGGTCTCCCCCATTGAAATGAACAGCGACTCTGATAATTACCGAATGTCTTTGTTTATGTAAAACATCCCCAATATAGACATTTGCTACTATCAACATATATGCCAGCTTTTATAAATGTGCTTGGCATGTTTAGTAATTATCACTGAAAGTATGTCCATGAACTTGAAAGTAGATGTTAAAAATTCTATTTAACTAACAAAATAAAAATACCATCTTTTCATCATTAACCTCTCAGAAATGTGTGTATAATTCAATGAATTCACAGTAAAGGTAGTTTTTGTCCAGAATACTTTATTCATTTTAACTTTAATTTTTATGTTGTTTAAATTCTGCCTTAGCCTATTTTGATCACAAAATATACTGAGTTTTGTTTTTGTTTTTCTTTTGTCAACTTTTTAACACTTAAGCGCAATGTATCACTGGCTATCTGTCACGTTCTCACTAAATACTCAGTCTCTAGGCTAGGTATGATGCTTTTCTTATTTCGACTGACATGTTAGAAGGGTGGGGAGCAACTGATTTCTTGTTCCCTCTCAGTGATCCTCAGTGAAAATAGATCTGACACTTATGATCGCTTTCTTAATGAGCTGGGGGAGTTGATTATTATTGCTGTGTGGTTGTCTGTCTTAACAAGTACCAGTTTCTTTAGGGCAGATACTGTTAGGGTCGCCGAAGGAAGAACACACATGAGGCCAAAAGGGGTAAATTATCACATCTGCTAGCAGAAGGGCTAAGACCAAAATGGCCTCAGCAGAGCAGAGTTGGGGGAGTGGGATTTTTATGTCTCCTATAAGGGTCAGTCAGAGTAACTGGTGGGACTGGGTGCAGGTGTAGGCGGTCCACTGGAAACTGGGTGAGGCAGTTTCCTGGAAACTTAAGGTCCTTAATCATGAGACCTATGATGAGAAGAACAGGACAATCACCGCAGGGGTGAGAGCCCCAAGCAGAGCATAATGGAGTGCAAGAATGTGCCCACCAGATACCCAGATACCATGTATATTTTCTTTACTATCACCTCCTATATTTGCCGCAAAGCCCTGTCTTAACAGATACATTAGATGAATGAGCAAGTATTTTATTCACTTTGTGTTGGGCCCAAACTCAAGTTCTAATATAGTTAACTTATACTATGCTTCACAAAAATAACTTTTTCTTTTAAATTGCGCCACATGCTTATTTTATGCTCATTGGTATCTGGCCGACACCATGGCCAAGTTTCATTTCTCCACTTACCAGAGCCAGCCTCTGTGGTCCTCATCATTAACTGATATTTACTGAGCATTTGTTAGCGTGTGGCTTTGCTCTGCCCCTCTGTTTAAAATATTCCTCCTGAAATGTAAGAGACTGGCATTTACATTAAACACAACCCTCCCTGAGGTGCATAGAAATATCAGCATCGGCATTGACAGGCCCTAATTAATCAATACTGAACACTGATGCTTGGAGATTTGGGCCGGGCGCCCTCTCCGCCCTGACGGGAAGGCCCACAGGAGCGTTGATTGTAAGTTGTTCTGACTGCAACGTATGCCGCTTAATAGCCATAATGCGAAATTTACGATCTTGTATCACACTTTAGGGAAGCTTCTGCAACTTGCCCGCTCACTTTGTTTGCAGTAGTCAAGACCCTGGAGGCATCAGCATTTACCAGTGATTTGAAATTGCTGAAGTGGGCTGTTCCACCAGGCTGGGTGGCCTACACAGCAAGACTAATAACAGAAGGCATCTGTTTGGGGGGAAATGGCTAGACATGCTGAATTCGGATTATCCTCAGTGAGAAAGCATTAATGCCGGAAGAAGCTGCTTTCCTCTCTCATCCCCACTCCCTCCACCCCTTTTTCTTTCTAAGAATGGAGCACAGATGTGACCTGTGCTGACCTTGGGCGCAATGTTTTTATTCATCGTTTGTGGAACCCTTGGTTAAGTTTTAGTCACTGTTATTAATCATTCAGATTCCAGTTGTCAAACAAGCAATTGAATGCCTTCTGCCTAAAAGCCCGAGTAAACAGGGTGCAGTTGGGGGTAGAGGGGCTAGGAAAGAGAAAGAGAATAAAAACAGAGGATCAAGGCAAATAAAATGGATTAATCCGTGACACGTTCATTTATACCAGGAATAGGAGTCCAACAGAAGAGCTGTTGTAGATTATGTGTGATGAATCACTGCTGTAGTTTCATTGGTGACAAAACAATTAATAAAGTTTAGGACACAAGCAAATCCTTTCGGGTCTGTACCTAAGTGTTCAAAATCTAAGGAAGGGCTGCTCATTCAGACCCTGGTTCAGTTGCAGGACAGGCAAACTTTAATCCAGATTTCCCATGCCCTCCTCAGACAAGAACACCAACATTACAATAATAGATCTGCCCTCCCTTCTCGTGCAAAATAGTCAGGGATTAAGGAACAGGAATCCATTTCTGAAGAGACTTCCCAGTGGGAGGCTTATTTGTGTTCAATTACCAAGGAGCGCAAATACCACTGGCCAGGGAATTAAGCAGTATTCCCTCTAGTCCTTCTTTGCCCAAGTAAGTAATTGTGCATTTCAGGACAAAATTGAGCATCAACATCGGAGAAGGAATGGGAAAATGGACGATGCAAGAAGCAATTTAAGCAAGATAGCATTTTGTTTTTGGTTTTCTTTTTTGAATTAAATGTATTGGGTTGTATTGGTTAATGGGATTATGTGCTTCACATGTGCATTTCTATGATACAACATCTGTATATTGCACTGTGTGCTCACCACCAAAAGTCAAATCATCTTCTGTCACCATATATTAGGTCCCCTTCACCACATAGCCCTACCCTCTGGCAACCACCACACTGTTGTTTGTATTCATATAAATGAAATCATATGGTTCTTAGCTTTTTCTGAGGGACTTATTTCACTAAACATAATATTCTCAAGGTCCATCGGTGTTGTCACAAATGGCAGTACTTCTTCTCTTCTTATGGCTGAGTTGTATTCCATTGAGTATATGTACCACATCTTCTTTATCCAGTCCTCTACCACAAGACACTTTGGTTGTCTCCACGGCTTGGCCACCATGAATAATGCTACAATGAACATAGGGGTGCATATATTTTTGCAAATACATGTTTTCAATTTTTTTGGGGGGAGTATATGCCTAGGAGAGGGATTGCTGGGTCATGTGGTAACTCTATTTTTAATTTTTTGAGGAATTGTCTGACTATTTTCCACAGTGACTGTACCAGTCTACATTCTCACCAGCACTGAATGAGAGTTCACTTTCTCCACAACCTCTCCAAAACTTGTTATTGCTTGCCTTGTTGATAATAGGCATTCTAACAGGTGTGAGGTAGTATCTCATTGTAGTTTTGATTTGCATTTCCCTAATTGCTAGTGAGGTTGAACATCTTTTCATATATCTGTTGGCCATTTCTGTGCCTTCTTCAGGTGTCTGTTCAGGTCATCTAACCATACTCTATTTCGATAGGGTATATATCTGTTTTTAATATGCTTTCATATACTTCATGTCTTTTGTTGCCATTGTAGCTAGCTAGTTGATACTAATAATGGGAAGAGAGCAAAGGGGAGGACAGACATTATAAACATGGTCATCTGGGTCATCTTCAGTAGGAAGCTGCAACTTTACACTCCCCAGGAATGACCAGTCCTTTCCCAGCAAATCACTGGGGAAAAGGTCCAACAAAGGGGTAATGGATGCATGTGCAATGAAGTCCCTGTGATGTAGGAAAGATGCTTGCCTGTCCGCCTAACTTGGGAAAAAAGATAATTGACTAAATGGGGTGGAACTACACCAAGCATATGAAATCTTAGAAGGGTAAAATCCCCCAAAGAAATTCTCTCTCTCTCTCTCTCTCTCTCTCTCTCTCTCTCTCTCTCCTTGCCCTCCTGTTTCTTGCTTGTTCTGTGACCCATACCAGCCCACCATGTGCCCTAGGAACCACACGGCCCATGGCCATATGGATCCCACATGCAATGGACTGCAGCAGAGAACACAAGCTATGCTAGCCTGATGCTGGATTGGACATTTTTTTTTAATATGGAGTGGAAACTCTGGGCAGTGGCTTTAATCTTAGCCCTGCTGAAAACAAAATGGGACTTTTCCCATGGGAGGACAGAGGGAGATGGGACCTTGGAAACTTAGGGGTTTAATTCCACAGAAATAAAAGTTCCCATGATACCTCATCATCCCACGGGGGCCTCAGGACATTCTAGTGGCACCCCAAGAGCTCCACTTCTACCAGCAACAGGTGGGGGCACAGCACCCCACTGGTAACACTTTAACTCCTTAGGACTCAAATTAATTCCAACTTTACTGTGTACCAAAATCACTTGGGGAAGTTGGTAAATATGCAAATTCCTGGGTTCCACCCACAGAGATTCAGTGTCAGGAGATGAGGAGGGGAGAAGAGGATGGTGAGTACTCTGTATGGGACAATGTTAATTCTGTATCTTAACAAATATCTAATGCAGGCAGAACATAGACCGGCTTCAGAATGCTGCTATAAGGCAAAGTATGTTATGTTTTATTTAATTGGGGAAGAAACTAAGGGTCAGGAAACCTAACTGAAGATCAGAAAGCTGGGAAACTTTGATGTTTTGACCACTGTCCACTCTTCTTTCTTCACTGACTACTTCGTATAGGAAGAGTCCCAACATAGTCACAATAGACAGCCACACAGTGCTTTCCAAACTTGGCTGCACACTGAAATCACTGGGGAGCTTCAAAAGTATGGATGCCTGTGTCCTGCTCCCATACATTGTGATTTTATTGGTCCTGAGAGTGGCTTGAAGTTGGGAATTTTTAGATTCCCTATTGATTGGAAGTACAGATAAGTTTGGGAACCACTAATATGAATATTTAAATTAAGACAATATTTCCTACCTACTCATGTATGCCATGTGATATATGAGATGCCTTTCTGTAACAGTTATATAGTCATGAGATGCGTAATGATGTCTAGGTCAAGGATGGGCTGCATATATGATAGTGGCCCCCTAAGACTATAATTGAACTGAAAAATACCCGTTTCCAAGTGACTTTGTAGCCAGCACAATGCATTTACTCAAGTGTTTGGGGTGCTGCCGGTATAAACCTACTTACTGCACTGCCAGTCATATAAAAGTATAGAACAATTATGTATAGTATATAAGACTTGACGATGATAATAAGTAAATATGTTACTGGTTTACATATTTATTACACTACCCTTTTTACTGGTATTCTAGAGTATATTTCTTTCTACTTATAAAAAAAAGTTTGCTGTAAAAGAGTATGTTGTGTTATGCAAGCAGCACCCCCATACATCTTATGTTTACCATGTTCTTGATTGCATCATTTCCTCTTGTGCTTGATTTAATCTCATGTATTGCTCATTGTGGATCCTAAACACACAAAATCCACCGCTCATGTTGCCAGTTACAGTCCCTATTGAGTGATTGACCTGGAAACAAAATTAAAAGTGATTAAGAACTATGAAGGTGGACAATGAGTGATGGTTTTTTCTCACCAGTCAGGCATGTTCCATTGCACCATAGCTACAATTTCAAGGAACAAGAGCAAAGTGATGGAAGTTGTTAAAGGGTCTGCTTCTTTGAAGGCGGTGAGACTAATACAAATTTGAGAAGGACTTGTAGGAGACATGGAGAAACTTCTAATGACTTTGATTGAAGACACAGAAACTTATCGTACTCAGCACTGTGGTGGTCATGACCAAAGAAAAAAATTGTTTGTGATGTTGAAAGGAAAGGAATTTACTGCTCACTCAGGGTGGTTTAAAGGATTCAAGAATTGTTATTCATTACGTAATGAGAAAGTGAGTGATGAGTTTAACAAGTGCTGATGGGAAGGCAGCTGGAGAATTTTTGGAAACTCCATAAAAGCTGACTGCAGAGGAAAATTACTCATCAGAGCAAATCTTTAATATGGATGAAGCTACCCCCCCCCCGCTGCCCCCCCCTTCCCCCACCCCGTCCTGGATAAAACTTTCATCCACAAGGTGGCCAAGTCAATGTCAGGTTTCAAACCTTTTTGTTTTTTAAATATATTTTATTGATTTTTTAAAGAGAGGAAGGGAGAGGGATAGAGAGTTAGAAACATCAATGAGAGAGAAACATCGATCAGCTGCCTCCTGCACACTCCCTACTGGGGATGTGCCCGCAACCAAGGTACATGCCCTTGACCGGAATCGAACCTGGGACCCTTGAGTCTGCAGGCTGATGCTCTATCCACTGAGCCAAACCGGTTAAGGCTGGTTTCAAACCTTTTAAGGACAGGCTAACAGTCTCGCTTTGGGGCAATGTTGCAGGCTACAATTTGAAACCCTATGTGATCTGGTACAGTGAGAACCCCTGGCCCTCAAGCATTGCAGTAAACACAGGTTTCTAGTGTACTACAGGAGCAATAAGAAGTCATGGATGACCCAGTTCCTCTTCCAAGATGCCCTCTTAAATTAAAATAGGGAAGTACTCTTCGGAGTACTTACATCCATATTTCAAGATTTTGCTGATTGTTGAGAATGCTCCCAGACATTCCCCTTTTTATTGAAGATCTTCTTCCCAATAAAAAAGTAGCATTTCCTCCTCAAAACACTACCCTTTTCATCCAACCAGTGGACCAAAGAGTTACAGCAGCTTTTAAGGGCTATTGCCTGAAGAGGACCTTGCCCAGGCTATTTTA
Organism: Myotis lucifugus; assembly: GCF_000147115.1. Classification (NCBI taxonomy): domain Eukaryota; kingdom Metazoa; phylum Chordata; class Mammalia; order Chiroptera; family Vespertilionidae; genus Myotis; species Myotis lucifugus. The sequence goes on from NW_005871220.1 coordinate 1,198,312, forward strand.
CAATGGAGGGAAACACTTAAAAGACACATGCAATTCTGGAAGGATTACAGCTTCTGCTACTGCATCAAAAATCTTGCTTGGACTCAGGGTGACATCACCAAGGAGTTCATGAATGGCATCTGGAAGAAGTTACTCAATAGGTTTGTTTGTAACTTCGAAGGAGGTTGCCCAAATCACCAAGGCTCTGGCTGACTGAGGTGGCAAATAACTTAAGCTGGGTGTGGATGAGGATGGCATTGAGAAGCTCATAGAGGTGGTTCCTGAGGGCATGACTAATGAGGAGCTGTTGAAACTGGAACAGGACCACAAAGCTGAAGAACACACAAGAAAGGAAACAACAGGAGAAAAAAATATTACCCCCTGAGAAAATTAGCAGTGAAAGTTTTGCTGTATCTTTCGCAAACCTCAGCAAACTTCCTTACATTTGAAAACGTGCATTCCAACATCGAGAGGTTTCCATTACTGGAGAGATGTTCATGGTTCATTATCTGCTTTCAAGCAAATCTACAGTGAGAAAAAGAAACAAACCAAGTGAACTACTATGGCCATATTTCTGAAAAGAGCCTAGTTTCACTCCACCCGTAAGCTCTTCAAGTTTAGGATGGTCTCATTGGATAACCACAGATGGCTATCACTGATGGCATAGAGAAAGGGAAACTCCGTAGGTTTTCTGTTATTCCACATGGATGAGCTGAGATTTCTATTTGTCATTTTAATCTAATAAGTTTTCTTTGGATACAAAAACATCTCAGCCACCTACCCTTTTCAGGGCACTTACCCTCATTCCTCAGAAATCAATGATCTGGAGGATCTCAGGGTTTGGTTCTGAATGAGTATCTGTCACTCTGCTCTGACGAAAACCCAATGTTTACATTTTTATCTGTTGATATTTTAATTAACAATTTAAGTGCAATGTTTGCCCTGTGAGTTCAATGGGAAAAACTCTGCAAATAAACAGCAGTTCCCTCTTGGACAATCACTCTGTAAATTAGCTTACTTTGTCAATAAAGTGCATGCCTATCAGGCTCTTCAGAGCAGCAGGGGTAAGGATGTTCATTTACTTAAGCAGTAGGTTCTATCATTAGCATTTGTGATTGGTGTTAATTAGAATTAACGTGTGTGTGTGTGTGTGTGTGTGTGTGTGTATGTGTCTGTCTGCCACAGAGTCCACATTTTCAAAGTCCTAGTAACAATCAAGCTATTAATAAATTAAGTACCCATATTTGTTTGTGTTCTCTTTTAATATAATTAAGTCCTTTTTAGCAATACCATCTTAATAAACATTTGAAGACTTGTTTCTTAGTACTCTGCTGGCTTAAATCATGCTTGATTTTTGTTTTTAGACCTTAAATTAATATTTAACATATTCACTGAACTTGTTTGCAATAGTTACACCTGGAAAGTTTGGCTATTTGAGGTCGAGGTTTATTTATTTATTGTTAACATATATGTTGCATTAAATAGATTTTTATAAAGTAAATGTTTGAATTTTTTCAAAACCAAGCATCAAAGGTACGAAAACTGGATTTACTGTCACCCAGGAGAATTTACGGACTGATACACGGTACCCAAATGGATATTTAAAGTCGCATTAACAAAGTTCGGCAATTAGAGGAATTATGTAGATAATTGAGATGAAGCTTGTGGAGATATGAAAGCCCTGGGTTTAGAGAGCTCCACTGTCCACTGTAGAAGAGAAGTCCGGTTAACCCTTGAACAATGCAGGGCTTAGGGACACCAATCTGTCCGCATAGAGGAAAATTCATGTGTAACTTCTCATTCCCAAATCTTAACTACAAATAGCCATGTATTGAATGGAAGCCTTCTTGATAACATAGTCAATTAACACATATTTTGTATGTTATATGTATTAAATATTGTATTTTTGCAATAAGATAAACTGGAGAACATAAAATTATAAGGAAGGAAAATATATTTGCAGTATTTATTGAAAAATAATATGTATCTAAGTGGATGCTCTCAGTTCAAATCCATGATGTTCAAGGGTCAACTGGACTTCCCTTTGACTTAACATATCCAGACTGGCTAGGTTATTTCTAGCCATCTGTCTTTGCCTTGGCAGATATCATCTAAAAGTCTTTCAATTACCTTGAAACTGGACATGAAGCAAGCCAAAGTAACTCAAAGCTATTTTCAATAGTGCTAGCATTTAGAATGAGGAAAAGAGAGAAAAGTGCTTTATATATTACTCTGTTGGGGAAAAATACATTTAAGTGCTACTTTTATCAGCAAGCTCATACTCCTCTGAAGAAGTTCAGAAACATCTAAGTCCAACTTTGTGCTTTGTGATTGTCTGCATCTTACACAAAATGTTAGCACTTGTAATTTGCTATGCACCTTCAAAAATCTCCTATAGATTAAGTACATGACTCGCAATTGTTGTCTTGCTATAGTCCGTTTTCTGCTTAAGTATCACCAATCTCCCAGTTAACTATTTCTTAGTTTCCTGTCTTAATCATGTTGCTTTGATTCTTGGATACCTAAGGATCAGATGTGACCCTGCTTTACATCTTTATGGGTATTTGGACCTAAATATGTCATTTTTATTGATTACAGATGATGAAAGAAATCTTAAGAAACAATTGCTTACTTACAAATGATTATAGCCCTACCCAGTTTGACTAAGTGGATAGAGCGTTGGCCTATAGACCAAAGGGTCCCAGGTTTGATTGTGGTCAAGGGCAAGTACCTTGGTTGCAGGCTCCTCCCTGGACCACAGCCCAGGCTCATGCAGGAGGCAACCAATTGATGTGTTTCTCTCACATTGGTGTTTCTCTCTGTCTTTCCCTTTCTCTTCCACTCTCCCTAGAAAACAATAGAAAAATATCCTCAGGTGAGGATTAACAAAAACAAACAAACAAACAAAAAACCAGAAACGATTATAGCTCAGCATCTGTTTTTATTAAAAATATTTTTTGCATTGGGCCCTGACCAGTTTGGCTCAGTGGATGGAGCGTCGGTCTGTGCACTGAGGGGTCCTGGGTTCAATTCTGGTCAAGGGCATGTACCTTGGTTGCGGGCACATAGGGAGTGTGCAGGAGGGAGAGTGCAGGAGGCAGCTGAATCGATGTTTCTCTCTCATTGATGTTTCTGGCTCTCTATCCCTCTCCCTTCCTCTCTGTAGAAAATCAATAAAATATATTTAAAAAATATATAAATAAATAAAAATAAAAATATTTTTGCATTGGCCTTCAGACAGTGGAATGTATCATGTTAATGGATTTCAGTCTCATTAGCTCCTAATGGTTATGCACTCCTGAATCCAGGCTCCTCTGTTGATCACAGCCCCATTGCTGTCCAGTAACCATGTGGCATGCTACAGAAGGATTATTACATTAGGTAGGAGAGTAATTATACAATGAGGACATTTGCAATCATATGAAAGGTAAACATGAAATGTCCAATAAGCATGGAAATCAAACTTGTTTCTAAACAGTGTGCTCTGGCAGGAAAGGGGAAGGATTTTTCTACAAATTAGCAGATACCTTCTTATTTGTGTCCTTGTATATGGCAATACTGTATTTAAGGACTGTTTTTTATTATATTGAAGTCTGTGTTGCTAGACACTTTGCGGGGGGAAGGGGAAGCAGCATATTGCTTATCCCACACTATGTTGTCTTCTTTTCCTAGATTTTAAATATCTTCCTGCAAGGGAGAAATTTCTCATAGAGACACAACGTAAATTCTTCTTAACTGGTAGGAAAATCAAGGTGTTTGGTGAATTAAATTTCTAATAAAAATATTTTGTGTTGTAAGGAGACAACCAGATTATTTTTCTACTGCTAGATACTTGGAACTTCCAGGTTATATCTGTATTCTCTTTATAAAAAAACTAGAGGCCCGGTGCATGAAATTCATGCACAAGTGTGGGGGGTCCTCACAGCCCAGCCTGCACCCTCTACAATCCGGGACCGCTGCCTGCCTGATCGCTCCCAACTGTCCCCCCTCCCCCCTGCCTGCCTGGTCACCCCATGCAGCCTGCTGTTCAGTCGTTTGGTCATCCCTCACTAACCCTCCTGCCGGCCTTGTTGTCCCAAGCAGCCTGCTGTTCAGTTGTTACTATGACAGCCTCCCGGACAATTTGCATATTCCTCTATTATTAGTATAGATAAAGAAATTAAAGGGAGTATTTTAAAATAAATTCAGCTAGTTATTATCATATGTAGTGGAACCTTGAACAACACAGGTTTGAACTGTGAGGGTCCATATGATCAGTGGGTTTTTCCCCCATAAATATACAGTTGGCCCTTCATTTCCCCAGGGTTTTGCATCCACAGATTCAACTAATCATGGACGACAAACAGTATTTTCGATCTGTGATTAGGAATCCACAATGTGGAGGGTTGACTGTGTGCATTGTTCCATGCCATTTTACTAGTATATCAGGGACATGAGCATGCACAGATTTTTGTATCTGTGTCGGGGGCAAGGGGTTGTCCTGGAATCAATCCCCCGTAGATACTGAGGGAGGACTGTAGTTAAATTCTAGGGGAGTCAAAAGTTATATATATGTGGATTTTTGACTGTTCTACTGGTTGGAATCCCTCACCCCTATGTTATTCAAGGGACAACTGCATATCTATATCTATATCTATATCTATATCTATATCTATATCTATATATTTGTAATGGTTATATGTCTAGGAGATTATATGTGTGTGTCACCTTATATAAGCAATTTTCATCACCCAAGAACACTCTTGCAATTTATGGCTGTACCTACATGGATAACAACTATTACTTCCACCAGTAATGCTTATATGTGTTCACATCTTTTATTTGCTTATTGCTTTTTCTTTTTTTTCAAAATATAATACAATTCATCATGTAGAAGCTTTACACCTTAAGTTTTAGGAGCTGCTCTTTCTAGTATTTGACAGCAGAGCTCCAAAAGTTAAAGGAAAGATATTCGGCTTCTTCAAAATGGACCAAGCAAATGTAGTATTATCAGTTATTCATTTTAAGTTCCTTACTCTAAATAAGATTTTAGGTTATGGTTCCATCACTAATATGAATTCATTCACTGCTTGCATTTTGACTTCTTGTTTAGGACCATCAAGTACAGACTCTCAAAATTATGATTTTTCTTTTCTTTAATAGACCAATCCTTTATAAAATAATAAGAAATTTTGCAGGTGGTGCACACCTGATGACATTAAAGGAGAGACAATAAATGTATACATTTTTTCTTAAAATATTTCATGGAGGGAGGAAGGGGGAGAGAGAGAGAGAAGGCTGCCTTGGTCTGCTGAGAATAAGTGTACTTTTATATAATATCAGCGATTTGCAGGTTTTTCATGGCCTGAGGCTTGGGAAAGATAAAGCATTGATTTGGTTTTAAAGGATTTTGTAAGCAAATGTATACAAAGTGTTTATAAAGACCCTTGGAGTATGTTAGGAAAAAAACATACTAAAAAGATGCTGTTGAATTTATAAATGCAGCCATTAATAGTAGCCAAATCACAAGGGCATCTATTTATTGTGCAATGATACATTCTATTTTTGTAAAGTAAGATAATATGTAAGCTATTCTCAATGATGCTATGTGGATGTAAGGGTTGCTAACATTTGCAAATATTAATGCATGTTTCTGCATCCCCATAGAGCTACATCTAACTCATATCACCTTTGGCATAGAGAGAATCTGATTTCCCTTTTACTTGGCATTCACTGAATATGTAAATATTTCTTTTCTCAAAATTTTTAAATGTGTATTTTAAATTGAAGCAGACACTATCAGTGCCTTGGTCATATCCTCCTCCCGCACCCCTAACAGACCATTATGGAGCAGGCCAACTGGACTTGAAACTCTCAATACTGGGGACTGTTGGCTTGAAAGATCTCTGTGCTGTGGAGCCCAGCTCTGCCTATATGTAAGGCAGGCTGGGAGTGCCAGGTACCAACGCCCTTGGGTGGCAATGCTCAGTTAGTGACTGAAGGGAATTGATTGATAAATATCTCACCTCACTTGTTTCTCAAGAGAAGCACTCTGTTTCCCAGAGTCCTCACATGGATTATGCTCCAGTTGCACATAGACGGTCAATGTACAATTTATCAGCTTCCTTCCCTTTCCTGTCTTGCTTCCTTGCCAGTGTTTCCTGAGATCATTCCTCAATGAAATGCATACAAATGATTCTTATTTTGGGATCTGCTTCCATGAAAGCCCAACATGAGCTAGATATACTTTTTGATTCGGTTATATATTCATGTGGTTTAAAAAAATCCATCAGATATTGGATATAATCAAAAGTAATTCTCTTTACTCCCTTGTCCTGCGTGCGCGCCGCCCCCCCCCCCCCCCCAATCTGGAAATGATTGTGGGCAGGAGGAGTCCTTACCTTGTTCCATGTTTCAGAGAATCTTGCAGGTCTCAACTACACAAAGAAATCAGTTTGTTAAAAAGACAAGATGCTCTGACTCTCGGGCTCTGGCGGTTAGTGTTGGCACGGAGCTGCTCATCACCTTCTGTATCATAGTTCAGGTCCCGAAAAGTGCTTCTTCATGTCCTTGGCCCGTTGTCTTGAAATAAAAAGCAACTGAGTTCAAATGCTCTGACGGCTGTGGGTTGTGTCACAGCCGACAGTGAAAATGGACAGCGTTTCAGAGAGCACAGGAAGGTTTGGAGAAGGGAAATAATTTTAAATAAGAGACAAAGTAATTAACTTGTCAGATCCGTTCTCTCCGTACACATGTAATAGATTCCTGAATGATGAAATGTTATTTCAAGGTGGTGCTACAGATCCATGATCTCTTCCTGTTCTGGTGTGTGGTCCTCAGCTATTAATAAATTAGCATCGTGCTCACCCCACTTGCACGTGGAAACTGAAGAATTTTAAAATTATTAAATACTTTAGATTCTCCTTAAATGTGTGTATGTTACCTAAATGTATACAAGTATATTTGAAATGTGAAGTGTGATGCAAATTTTTTACATTATCCACAACAAATGCTAAAATTATATTTTGTTTTTGTAAAATTTATAGAACATTAAGTTAAATTTCAAAAAAAAGTAAAAAAAAAAAATCCAGGCCGGCATGGCTCAGTGGTTGAGCAATGACCTATTAACCAGGGTCACAGTTTGATTCCCAGTCAGGGCACCTGCCTGGGTTGGTTGTGCAGGTGGCAGTCAATCAATGCTTCTCTCTCATCATTGATGTTTCTATCTCTCTCTCCCTATCCCTTCCTCTCTGAAAGAAATAAAATTATATATTTTTTAAAAGCATTCAGTTTTATTTGAATAGTTTGGTTTAAAACTATGGTATTCATTAATTCAAATTTATATTTTGCCTTTTAACTTTAATAAATAATTTAGTTATGTTGGGGAATAAAATAATTTTGAAAGCATAAAATTATTCTATTATAAAATACATTTCCTTCCATTTATATTTTAATAAAATTGTATTCAAATTTTCAAATATTGACTTCAACTACTTTTACATAAAATTGAAACTTTGTACAATTCAAGATTGAAATAAATAACATCAGACTGGAGCTTAAGAAAAAAAGGCAGAAATTTAAAATAAGAGAAACAATTTATTAAAAATTTTTAAGTCTTAAAAAATAAAATTAGGCCCCAGCCAGATAGCTTAGTTTGTTAGAGCATTGCCCCATCCACCAAGGTTGCAGGTTTGATTCCCGGTCAGGGCAATTAAAAAAAAATAACCAATGAATGCATAAATAAGTGGAACAGCAAATCAATGTTTTCATTCTCTCTCTCTCTCTCTCTCACTTTCTCTCTCTCTCCACATACACACACTTCTCTCTAAAATCAATAAATAATTTTTTAAAATAAAAATTAAGTAGACTTTTGTCAAACATAACCCAAGAATTCATGAAATGGCTTTATATATTCTTTATTTAATGAATATTTACTGTTCAACACAAGAAAGATGAACAATATTTTTAATCAATTCTATAACTTGAACAGGTCAGATACTTACCTGGATTTTCAAACGCTTTACTAAGTAAAGATTTAAATATTTATAAATGCAATGAGAGTGATAAAAAGGATTATTCACATCAAATTTACAATTCAGAAGCAAAGATCACATCTCCATTCTATTCATTACAAGCTAAAGAAAATTATATTTGCAAAATCATCAAATTGGACAAGCAGTATAAATGGGAGTGATGTGGTACTTATTTAATGATGGTTCCAGGACACAGCCACTAAATTATTCTGACAGTGAAGAAATGTTTTCTAGTGAAAACAAACCTGGATTCAAATTAATAATTATGATTTCCATTGGTTGATAACGGCAAAAATGTAAAGCATTTAATTTTACATCATTTTTTTCAAATGGGTAAAATAACTTTAGAAATTAACTTTTACTTTCTAATTCCAAACATAAAATAAAAAGGTATCACTGTTAAAAGTACCAGTGTTTATGATTAGCATTTGCCAAAAATTATATTTGTGACTTGAAGTATGTATGTTCTTAATGAAATGAATACAAGATATCACTTGCACACACATACTTACATGCCACATAAATTATTAGAACTAAAAATGGCTTGATAACAAACAACCAATAATATTTAAACTGTTTTTAATTTGCTTTATTATTTTAATTATTAATTTAAAATAATGATATATGATAAATATGCAACAAGCTTTCTTTATTAGTCCTCCAAGCATTGCTCACCCCTTAACCCAACACTAAGAAATGCATTATTATAATGAAATTCAGTCATCATTGATATTTTGTTCAATTTTAGCCATAATCCCATAGCTTTGCACCTATTTTCCAACTTTCTTGTTCTTAATTTATATTTGTGAAAGCAGAGGATAGATCATTTAATAGTTTTGTTAGCTTGATTTATAACCTTGAAACATTTAGACAAATGGTATGTAGCCTCCATTTATTCTCTTAACCCAGAATCTACAAATATTAAGATTGGGTTAATTCTTCTGTCTCCAAGATATTTTCCCCAAAGCCTATCAGTGCTATAATTTTCTGGAACATTCCAGCACGTGCGCACACACACACACACAAACACACACACACACCCCACAGAGGCTTATAACATTGTATTTACTCTTCTATGTTGCCATTAATATAATCTAAAAAGGATCATAAATTGTCCCTCACCTTTTTCCCTGTTGAGACTAACAGTGTCTCAAAGATGATAATGCCTATGGGAGCTGATGATAGTGATAACAGATTCTAAATAGTGTTCATATGTGCCTTACCAGATAAATAAGTTCTCTCTCTGGCCTTCAGAGTGTTTTGTGTATATCTATCTTGTAGGATAACTATATCTTTACTATTGTCAGAATTCTTTCTGTATCTTTTATCTATTTTTTATTTTATTTCACTTTCTTTTGAGATTCAGAGAGGTTTAATAATATTTACAAGGAAATGATAAACATTCTCACAGTCCTCTTATTTCCAAAAGGAAAGGGGAAGGAAACAATTAAGTAACAGATACCACACCTGGACCTTTCGTGTAACTGTCTTGTTTAATCAAAAGTAGGAGTTACAAAATAGATTGTAATATGAACTGCATGCTTAGCACTTTGTATTACAAGAGTACAAGTCTGAGTGGCATTTTAAATTAGAGAACGTCGCAGTGTGTGACAATGACTTTTCCCCATTTCAGCATTGCGCTTTACAGTCAACTAGAGGCTCAGTGCACAAAATTCATGCATGGCAGGGGGAGGGTCCCTCAGCCCGGCCTGCACCCTCTCGCAATCCGGGACTGCTGGCTCCTAACCACTTGCCTGTCTGCCTGATCACCTCTAATCATTCTGCCTGCCTGCTTGATCGCCTCTAACCATTCACCTGCCTGCCTCATCACCCCTAACTGTTTGCCTGCCTGCCTGATCGCCCCTAACTGCCTCTGCCTCAGCCCCTGCTGCTGCAGCTTTGTCCAGATGGAAGTCTGGAATGACATCCAGAAGGTCGTTCGGCTGTTCAGTCTAATTAGCATATTATGCTTTTATTATTATAGATTATAATAGATGCTAAGTCCTTGACCCTATAAAGAGCTATAGGAATTGTTATTTCACATCAAGATATTTTTCCTTTTATTTAATTACTGCTGGAGCATTTCTTCTTTGTAAACCAGCTTGTAAAACTGTTGGCCTTCACTTAAAAATAGAGTTGCAGGGGACTAGGTTCTTGATCTGTGTACATATGGGGCAATCATAGCATTTGCCTTCCTTATTTTAGCATCCAGGCACGAGCAAGGGCAAGACATGCTGAACGTGTTTAATGGTAGTTTCTCCAGAGAGCTTTACTTCCATTTGTTGGTTTAATATGTGAGCTTTGTTTCTTTTTGCATTGAAGCTCACTGATGTGACCATCTTGAGGCGAGTACTTCTGAAGTCTTTAGGGAAAGTCCCTTCTTGCCTCTTCCCAGTTTCTGGTGTTTGCCAGCAATCCTCGGCATTGCCTGGTTTGCAGCCACAGCACCCCCATCTCTGCCTCTGCCTTTACATGAACTTCTTCTCTTGTATCTTTTTGGGAAGTAACTCAACTGGGTTTAAGGGGGTGATGGATGGTTCTTCACTCCCTGGAGTATGATGGGTGTGTGTGTGTATGTGTGTGTGTGTGTGTGTGTGTGCGCACAAATCTGAGTGTGTGCGCGCACAAATCTGAAGGTGGAGCCTTGAAAGGGGTGAACTGGTTTGCACAATTAGCAAAGAGGAGTGGAAATCAATGAGAGTGCACAGATAAAAGGAATCCAGAACCAGAAGCCTTATATCTGCAGAATGGCCGAGAAGACCAGACTGGTCCTAATCTCCATGCCCTGTTCCCACTCAGTGGGAAAGAGGAGGTTAGGATTACATGATAACTGACGGGAATCTTTATATCTTTGGGAGTAAGTTGTGGGGTAAAACTCTTCTCATTCCGAAAACCTGGCTTTAAGAAAATAACAAAGTGTAGCCTTCACGTATATTTTTGGTATAAGAGAACCTTTCTGATGAATACCAAGACTTGTAAGAGTACGGCATGGAATTTGAAAGAGAATAAAATTGCACACAGCATGGGGGCACAACTGACATCTGGCTTGCATATTACATATCTGTTTTTCTTTCCCAAGTCTGTGGTTTCTGACCACAAGGGAGTATGTCTTAATCTTTCCTTATTTTTTCCAATTCTAGAAAGATGGTTTGGGTGCAATTATAAAACCATTAGTTATTTAGCAGCCTCTAAACTCCAGAAGGTATGACTAGTAAAGTTGACTTTTCATACATACTAAAGATATAGTGAAGAAATCTGAATTTTAGGTTGGGTGATGCTCAAGCACTGTCTCCCCTTGGTTAAAATAGAGGCACAAGTAGCGGCTACTCTCTAATTAGGTGCAATGCTAAGGTTAAAAATGTCTATTGTGGTGAGAGTCTATCCCTAAGCATCTAATTCTCAGAAAATGATTTGCATAACTGAAAAGACTCGCACTTATTTTTTCGTTCCTGTGCCTTTACAATAGACTAATAAGTGCCACTCTGGAAGAATCAGACACAATAGTTTTAGTCTTTGCAGTGAATTGAAACTAAGGCATTATGGAGTCCTTGCAAAGATTCCTCATTTTTTGAATCTGATGCTCTCAGCATTTAAATGGCACCCCTTGAAAAGATTCAGACCTTTCAGGAGAAAAAGACCATTTTCAGCTCTGTGAAGAGGATATGAAGAAATGAATGCCTCTGAAAGAAATTTTGAATTGCAAAATTGGTTTATAGAAACAGATCGTGTAGTACGATCTTATTTGTATTCCATTACCTCTTTTTCTCCTGGACCTTGGATTGTTTTTGATATAACACTCTTGTGATGGAAATGCAAACATCCAAAAAAATAGATTTTTTAATGATCAGAAGGAACAGCTTTCCCATAAAAGATGGGGTTCACTCACTGATTTCCAAGCATACAGAATTTTTTATTACGTGTGATATTTTTTATTCAGAAAAGGGGTTTTATGGGCCTAAAGGAAGTATAATGTGTCAGGTTGTATTGATTGAATGAGAGATAATAACGATAATAAAAAAATAGCTCACATTTATACTGGAGTTTTCTTCTGAAGAACTCAAAGTATTTCACATACATGGAGCTTTATTTTCCCCTCTACAGAAAGAGTCTTTTTGGAAGGATGCTGACCCATCAGGAGGCCATAGGAAATGGTTTCATTATCCCCAGATGCCAGGTTGTGTAAGAAGAATATCATTCTGGAGCCTGAGATGAACTGAAACATACACAGTCATTCTTGATCATATAGCCTTAAAGTCCCCAGGGCCCCATTTCATGGTCCGTGAGTGAATTAAGGGAAAACATTAAGAGTATATAAATATGGAAATTCTGCTAAGACCTTCCCTCCTTTGTAGAAGTCTCAAGGCTTGCTTTTCTTAGACCTAATGATCTGTCTTCAAAATGTTTTGTTGTTGTTGTTTTGGGGTTTTTTTTAGTTTTTTTTTAGGGGTGGGGGCAAGTGATCCTGAACTAAAGTTCTGTGTGCTGGCATTTTCCAAGATTAGCCTCAGTCTGGGCAAGAGAAAGAAGGCGAGTGTGGTGTCAAAGAATTGTAGCATTTAAAGTGGGCAGTAGGGGATTTCTCCAATAATCAACTATTGAGATAAGAGACTAAACAAAAAGAAGTGAATATCACTCAAATCTGTGCAGTTCCAATGAGAATGAGAACAAGTTCCCTCCGCTCCCTTTGACAGTTCCAGAGCACAGGGCTTTGAAGGAAACCACTGACCTTATTAGCTCCTATCACATTGGAGCGGAACCACTGATAAGGATGTATAAAGTCTTTTCCATTTATAGAGCAAAGAAGGAAAAGGCTAGAGCATGTGGCCCCGTTCCTCCAGTCTGTTCCAAGTTCTGCCTGCTACGTTCTCCTGGGCACACCAGTCCAGAGGGCTGCCCCTTTGCTTAGCAGCGGTTCTCAACCTGTGGGTCACGACTCTTTGGGGGTCGAACGACCCTTTCACAGGGGTCGCCTAAGACCATCGGAAAACACATATATAATTACATATTGTTTTTGTGATTAATCACTATGCTTTAATTATGTTCAATTTGTAACAATGAAATTGGGGTTCACCACAACATGAGGAACTGTATTAAAGGGTCGCGGCATTAGGAAGGTTGAGAACCACTGGCTTAGAGGGAGAAGTTATTAATTACACCAATTTATTTGTTATTGTCCCTTTCAACTCTATCTCTAACATCTATTCCCCTTGCCTTTGAATGCACACATCTAGGGGTTAGCATTCTCTCCACTACAAGGAAGTTTTATTAATGACCGGATCATTCTTTGTGTTAATGTTTAAACATTCTTCATTATAATGAACTACCGCCTGCCTCCCTCTCCTGTGTAACCACTGGCCTTACTTTTGCCCTGGAGGGCAACACAGATTAAAATGAGCCCTTCCTTGTGACAGTCATTTTCACATCCGAGCAGAGCAACCTCATCATTCTTCTGATTCATCTCTTCTCCAAGATAATTTATTTCCACAGAACAAAAATAAGGTGTCCTCTTTGATTTTGAATTCAAGTTAGAAAGAGACAACCAAATCATAAAAGTTTTTCAGGATGAGACATGCACAGGACAACCAGTATCCAGCCATTTCTCTGTTGCCATGAACAGGTTTCCTTGCCTTATGAATGATCTCTTGTATTTGTAAACTAAGAAGATTGGATTAGATGATGTTTATGTCTCCCAGTTCTCAATGTTCTGTCCTCTCAATTTTGAGAAAAAAACAATATAAGTTCTCCCTTAAAATTTTGCTTGTGTTTGGTAACTTTAATCCATACATTCCAAGTAAATTCTAAAGCATACAAGAAGCTGAAGATGAATCCCTTGAACAAACTGTCCTTGGATCTTAAAAGATCCCACAAGTCCAAGAATAAGCAACAGGAAACACCACCAGGGCCCCGGCTGGGTAACTCAGTTGTTTAGAGTGTTGTCTCAATACACCAAGTTTGTGGGTTGATCCCTGGTCAGGGAATTTACAAGAAACAACCAATGAATGCATAAATAAGTGAAACAAGAAATTGATCTCTCTCTTTCTCTCCCTTTCACTCTCTCTCCCTTCCTCTGTCTCTCTAAAATCAAATCAATCAATAAAAAGAAGACACCCCTCAGTTTTGCACATTTCCCAAAATTTTTAGCAAATTGGTGACAGATGTGATTAAACAGATGTTTGGACCTGTGAAGGCTGTAAGATTCTAGTCTGGTTTGTCCAAGATACCATATAACGTTAATGAAAACAGTCTGTGCTGATTGCTTTTTTTTGGAGGAACAGGAAAAATTTTCTTTTTAAATACTATCTTATATCCGAATTGCACCTAAGTTATTTGTAGGCAAGATTCGGTGTAGTCTATAGGACTATCATGGTTTGCATGAGGCCAGGTGTGAACACCTGGTAGGTAGGTTTTTAAAATATATGTTTATTAAGATACAAGGGACACAGACTCATTTTAAATTTAATAAAACAAAAAAATAAAATTATTTCCTGTTTAAAGAACCCACTTTTAGTTGTAAATCCAGGTATATAACTCAAGTCTGCTCATTTAGATTTTTCTCTTATAGTAAGTGGCAGGTGCCTGGAATCTATATATGGGCTGGGCAAAGGTAGGTTCACAGTTGTTCATATGGAAAAAAATGTATAATACAAGAATAAGAAATAATATACAAGAATGAACTCTGTTTTGCATACTTACAACTGTAAACCTACTTTTGCCGATCCCTGTATAACTCCCTATGCTTAATTATGAGATTATTTGTGTCATTTGAGATGAAGTGTTAGAATTTTGAAATTTGGACTAATTCCTTTGGACTAACCCACTGAAGTTACAGTTCTGAATATTTTTTATTTCAGAACAGAAGCTCATGGACAAAATATCTCTTTCCCCCTTCTGAATAAACACTGAGTCACAAGGCTGAGGGAGAATAAAATAGCACTGCAGTTTCCAACAAGACACTTATTAAGACTCTTTACCTGATTTTGGTGTGTGTGCATGTGCATGTGCACACGCATGTGTGTGTATATGTGTGTGTGTATGTGTGTGTTTCTCTCTGCTACTTTCTCTTATGGCACCACTAATAATATCACAAAAACGGCACAGATGTTTTCCCCATTCTGTG
The DNA here is from genome assembly GCF_000147115.1 of Myotis lucifugus. Taxonomy (NCBI): domain Eukaryota; kingdom Metazoa; phylum Chordata; class Mammalia; order Chiroptera; family Vespertilionidae; genus Myotis; species Myotis lucifugus. The sequence goes on from NW_005871220.1 coordinate 1,213,420, forward strand.
CAATACTTATTTTTCAAGTGGCTTCTGAGAGCAGATGTTCTCATATGTCTTTGTAACTTCTTTTCAGTTGATGCTTTTGTAACATTAAAAGAAAAGTGTAGGGGTGGAGAGGAGGAATACTAAAGAAGACCAACTGCCGAAGAAAAATAAAGACCAGTGTATGCTTAACTTTTTAATTATAAGCCCATGAAAGAAGCTCCATCCAATTCAGTTGGATTTCGCAAGGACTTATTAAAATCCTATATGTAAGGCCCTTGGCTCATATTCTGGATGTTTCAAAGTAGACAGATGTCACACAGGTTGGAAGAAGGATATTTGCAAGACAAGAACTTATTCACAAGGCATATATGGGGGCTGGAATCTCAGGATGAAGGCAGGGATAAAGTACAAAGCTTAGACCATATGCAAAGAAAAGTACAATTATCAGCAGAGTCTGGGTATTGCCTCATGTGGAGGAATAATTGGGAATTTAAATTTTGAAGGCGGTTTAAGGCTAGAGTATAAAGAAGCATGAATGACAGGCTGAGGAGTTTGATTTTAAGTGGATGTGTACTGGTGAATGTTTTCCATAGAGGAATCACACAACCAGAGCCATGTATTTTAGATGATTATCGTGACATTCAGTCCTGTGAAGAAGAATTTGGGGAAGCAGAGACAATAGAGATAAGGAACCAACCACAGCTATTCATTTTACTAGTGATAAAAGAATGAGGTAGGATGCGAACTGTAAAAAATGGGAAAGTTATAGATGCAAAGATATTGAGGTAAGAGAATCATTGCTTAGAGTGTTACTTTTGTTTCAATCCCTCCCAAAAAGGTATACAAAAGACAAGGGGGGCGGAGGCAGTGTTTCCATTAATAGAAATTGGAATATTAGAGAAATGATAATGTAGGGACTGAGATTACGAGTTTGATTTTCTTGTAATATATGCAGTTGTTAATGTTCAATAGGCAATGCACATGGAAAGTCCAGAGAGGGTTTCAAGCTAGAGATAAATAGGTCATGATGCATTCTGTATAGAATTGAATAGTTACCAAGAAAGAGGCTGAGAGCCCTAACTGGTTTGGCTCAGTGGATAGAGCGTCGGCCTGCGGACTGAAGGGTCCCAGGTTCGATTCCGGTCAGGGGCATGTACCTTGGTTGCGAGCACATCCCCGGTAGGGATTGTGCAGGAGGTGGCTGATTGATGTTTCTAACTCTCCATCCCTCTCCCTTCCTCTCTGTAAAAAATCAATAAAATATATATTTTTTAAAAAAAGAGTCTGAGAAAGACTGGGAAAGAGGACCAAGAACAAGAGGTTGGCAATGAGTGTGGTACTGATAAGGAGAAAGAGAAACTAGAGGAGCCTACAAAAGTCTTAATAATTAATGTTGAAGAATAGGTCCCCAAAGAAAGGTGACTCTACCTAATTCTATATATCAAATAGTTTGAGGAATAAGGAAAACGTAAAATATTTGGTTATGGTAAGGTTTCAGTGACAACTACTGGTTTTAATATTGATTGATGGTTGGAGTTAAATATTTGAACCTCAATACATGCTTTAAAGAGTTAGTGTTTTTAAAAAAAGAATTTTCCTATTTGTTTACATAAAAATACTGGACTTCAGATAATTTTAGAGTCCAAAGAACTGAAAATACAAATAGACTTGAGGAGAATCTACAGTATACTGAATGAATTTCTGTTTTGTCATTAATCATGACAGTGAGAGGCTGAGAGCCCTGAGCATGATCAGAGAGACCTCTAGTCCCAAAGTTAAATCCAGAAGTTTTATAATCTCCTATTTTCCTCCCTGAAAGATGTCCTCATTGCAAACATCAACCAGGCTTTCTTCTCTATGGATCTACTTGATCTACTTGTCATTCATCTACACCAGGAGATGACCTGTCTCTGTTTCCTACTAACCTAATTTTGCTTAATAATAATTTTACACCATGACAAGGATGTCATTTAGCAGAATTCATATATTGACTTTCTAGGGAAAACTTCTTGTGAGGGTTTTCCTGTCTTCTGCAATTCTGTTTTTGGCTTGTTGCTCTAGATGTTTTTGAAGGCAAAATTTGTCTCTCAACAGATAAAGTTCTTTAAGATCACAGTTGCCGTTGCTAATTGTTGAAGATCATTTCCATTAGAATGGAGAAAAATGTGATAGTTAAATCCAGTGTGTATATTATAATTGATAGAAATCCATTCTTCAAATTTAATCTGAGTCTTCTTCACAAAAACTTAAAAATCTGGGTCCTTGTTCCCTTCTGGAGAGGATATAAGAGCCTTCAAGCAAGCCACTTATTGTATATCATTGTTACTTTTTTCCTATGATGGATATGATTATATGTGAAAATAATGTGAAGTGTTTCATGAAAACTTTAGAACATTAACAGGTTTTTAACTGCTAGTGTTATTAATTATAAGTAAGAAAACAGGCAGTTAGAATAAACAATCATGTGACAACTGGCTGTAAAAAAAAAGACAAGATATGTAAACTGTAAAAATATAAAGGCAAATGTTTGTGGAACCATATGGTAAAAGGAGAAGTCATATTAAATACACAGTTGTCCATGTCAACATTAATAAGTGATTAATTAATATTTATAATACTAAGACAATACTAATTGCAATACAAGTGTAATAGTTGTAATATTGATCCAACTTCACCAAAAATATTTAGCATATCCTATAAGATAACAGGGAATAATGGAATACATTCTGAAATATTTTCAGCCAAAATATTTGAAATCTTTAAAAAAAGTCTTGTGCTGCAAATTTAAGCCTCAGTTATTTGTAAAACTTTTTTTCAGGACACTGATTTACCTTTTAGTGCTTGGTAAACCCAAACATTTAGCATGCTAATTGGACCTGGCCATGCTGAAGTCCCTCTACTGTGAGGGTAGAAACAATACAACCCTCAACACAGAGCATTTCTTTCAACCACTCTTCAATTTTCTTTTAACTGTCTTTTTTATTGTAGCATTTTTATTGTTACAAAATCTGAAAGCAACTACATCTCAAATATTTGACCCGTGCAGAACACACAACTCCCAAAATAAATCTACATATATATAAAAGCCCAAGCAACCATCTGACTGTCTGACCAGTAGCTTTGATGCACACTGACCACCAGGGGCAGGCGCTCAATGCAGGGGCTTCCAAGCTGCAGTGACTTGGCAGCTGCAATTCTAGGGTGACACACGCCAGAACCAGAGAGGAGGGAGCCTGATTCCAGGGTGCGTCACCCGAGAACTGCCCTCTTGCAATCCGGGACCTCTTAGGGAATGTTGGAGAGCTTGTTTTGGCCCGATCCCTGCAGACCATGCTGAGGGACTCTGGTGCCTAAATCCATGCACCAGGCCTCTAGTCATTAAATAAAAAGCCATCATTTTTCCATCCTTTTAAAAGGATGAACAGTATTACAGCAAAAAGGTATTTAACCCTTGCTTGAATCTTTACATTTTTTAAATGGTTAAGAATAAGTAGAACATATCTGGACTTCACCTCATTATCTGAATGAATACATAAGATAATGACTTCAGGGAACAGAAAAATCTTTTCAGTGGAAGAAGACATATGTGACATAGAAAAACAAATACTTATTGTTTCAATAACAGTGCCTACCAGAAAATTACTCTGCAGCCAATGCTTGATGAATAATGTGGAGTTATCCTTTTGCAAGTTTCTGCCCAATATTGTTCTCAAATGAAAAATTTAATGACTACCTTGAAAAAGTTTGGCTAAGAGATTTTTAAGCAATAAGTTGTATCCAGACAGAATTATGTCTTATTTTTAGCTTTTGACTTTTTTTTAATGATAAGAGGCATTGCACATAAAGACATAATGTTGAGCTTGGAAATCATCTAGAAGGCCATGTTCGGTTTTTCCGAGGGAACTGGCAAAAAGTGCTTTGTACGCAGGAAAAGGTCGTCTGGTAAAGAGCGATCTCCGGTTAGAAAAGAGTTGACACAGAAACTACAATTGGGGGGAGGGGTGAAATAAAATAGAGTCTTACATTCAGCTTATTATTTATGACTTCTGGGTCCAAAGAGGAGTGCATGCTCTACAAATCCTGAACACCTGTTCGAGTTAACTCTGAGCTGATTAACATAGGTTTTTAGACCATGAGATCATACAAGCAAGACACACCACCTTAGACTCTATTAAATGAACAAGCAAAATCTAGCCTCGCATACAATAACCACTACAAAGAGTGAATGTCAGCCGCCAAAAAGTCCCTTTGTCCTGGAGGGACATACCCTTTCCCATTGGGGAGAATTGAGCTTCATTATTTAACTTTTCTCTTTTGACTTAGATCCCATCTTTATAATAGTCATCTTCTGTGAATATTTCTCCAATGAGCAGCATTTTGATATTTGGCCACCTGAATAGACTGTAAGTTCAACAAGGGCGAGAATGTGTCTTGTTTTCATCTCTGTTGTGTCCCAAGCCCTCAGAAGTCTTCTCTGTAAGAAAAGGGCTCTTAAGAAATATTTGTTTAAGGAACCAAGTATGTCCTCTTAAGAAGAGCAAGAGCTACTACTATGTGCTTGCCTGGAGGCTCTGTGAGTGCTTCTTATGAACAAGGGCAAACCCATGGCGTCAATGTGCAGGAAAATTCTGGATGATTTCAGGTTGCACATTCCAATGAGGACAGTCATTGCCGACAGAATCTGTATTTAAAGAGCATAGTTGCCCCTGCTATGCTGGGCACTGTGCTAAGTGCTTTGCAAATATTATCTCAGAGCTCACGAAAATCTCAAAAAGCACAGTTACATTTCACAATATTTGATTATTCTACATTGTCGCCAAGGAACGAAGGCCCTGGCCCGAAGGTGCACAGCTCGTAAGCTTAGTTGAAACTAAACAATATGCCTCCTAGTCCTATTCTGACCCCACTGTGGTATACTTTGTGCATGCAGCATGTTAATAAATGTTTCTCAACCCTTTGAACACGAGGAGTGTGAAGTTTTAGGGTTTCACTCATTTTTAAGAGACAAGTATCATATTTCCTTTTTTAGGAAAAAAGAGAGAGTGGGAGGGAGGGAAATCTGTCTTCAGGCATCCCTGGTAAAGCCTTTGTGATACTCATGAGAGTCAGTAATTCCCTCTCGTATTATGGCAGTTGGCAATCATGGAAATATTTATTTGTGTGTGTGTGTGTGTGTGTGTGTGTGTGTGGTTATTTTCTTGTGTTTTTGTTTATTGGTTTTTTTGTTTTGTTTTGTTTTTGCCTTAAACTGCCTGTCTTTTAAAACTAATCTCTGAGGTTGAGAAAACACATTGTCCAATTGGCTCATCTGTGTCCTGGATTATGGAGAAAGGTTGCTGACTGCAGCCCCAACATCACCTGATATACATGGGTTTCCAGGTAAGAGCAAGGCTTCCAAATGAGTGAGAAGGTGGCTTCTTTTGCAGTCCACCTCTTTTCCCTAATAAATAACCTGAGTGTCAAAGAGAAACATCACCACTCCTTCCAACCACCTAACAAAGTGTCATTCTATCTGGGAGCTTTACACATATCAATGAACCTTAGGACTGATTAGAACATAGAGGCAGCTTGCTTACGTGACTCACCGCTAAAAATGATCGAAATCACCTGAACAACAGCAAAGACACGGTCAGAGAACGACACCATGAAATTTCTTATGGGCAAACACAAAATAATGTATGCCCATGGCAGAAAGCTTCAGATATTCAGTGCTAGAAGGAAGTTTGTGTTTTCAAGGGGGCTGTGTAGGCATTGCTAATGGGTCTGGTTTAAAGAGACATTGAGCCACAGAGAGAGCAAGATCTGACCTTAGAAAGCATGGTCCAGGGCAGAAAGATATGGGCGCGGTGTGGTCAGACTTTAGTCACAGTTGTGCCTTCATCTGGCTGTGTGGCTTCAGAGAGTCTGTCTAATCTCTGTTCACTCTGCTTCCTATTGTTTTAAAATAAATGTTCCCAGCTTAACTTGCACAGTTATCATTGATAGGTAAAATAAGATGCTCTGTTGACTTGAATAGAGGTCCATTGTTAAAATTTTGTTTAAAATTAGGTCACAACAGAAAACATACCATAAGCTCATGTCACACACACATACACACACCCATACACACATACATACACAGGCCATAATCATATATAAAATGCCAATTTTCTATTTCTCCTTTATATTTTTCTTTGTTCTTATTTTCTTGATAAATCACTTTTTTTCAGTGATTGATATTTCTGTAAGAGAGAGCTAAAGAGAGAAATAAAGAGACAAACATAGCTATATTCACAAATTAAAATTATAAATGCTATAAAAAGAAAGATATGCCCCAGTCTTTGTAGCTCAGCTGGTTGAGCATCATCCCATGCAACAGTGGTCACCAGTTGATTCCTGGTCAGAGCACATGTCCCGGTTGAGGGCTTGATCCACAATAGGGGGCTAGCAGGATGCAGCGGATCAATGATCCTCTTTCATTAATGTTTCTATCTCTCCTTTTCCCTCTCTGAAGTCAATAAAAACATGTTTCTTTAAAGAACGATATGAAGAGATCCCAAGGTCAACCTTTTTTGAAAGCATGATGTTTCACATTAGAATCTTGAGCAAGAATAGAAAGAAGGAAGAATTTGCCACATTATGAGAGCACATGTTACATGTGGGTCAGATACTGACTGAATGAGTACATCACGTGACTTTGAGTCCTGACTGTGGTGGTAATGGAATAAGGAAAAAGGCACTTGAGATGCAGAGTTTATCGAGTCCCTGTGAGTGAATGCATGCAGGGTAGCTCTGAAGAAGTTTCTGGGCTCACTTGAGGGTAGAAGAGGAGTATGGAACCTGTAAGCATTCATCTTGTATGTCTGTTCTGACACTGCAAAGCAATATATAACGGTAAATAATAAGCTGTTGTTACCTGTGACAGTTATGTCATCAACTCTATCCTTGGACTCAGGTGCCCTCTCTCCTATTCCCCTCACAGTCAGAAGGCACAGACTGCCCATCTCAGCATGCTACTCAGAGCTCAGTCACTCAGTGCAACTTTTGCTCCCTCTGGGAGGGAGCTGGGAAGTCTTTGGAAGTCAAAGAGAAGTTTCCCTTCTCCATTTTCCTAAACTTCTGTATAAGCATTAGAATTCCATTGTTAATACATCTTGGAGGCACATGCCTCTCACTTCTCTGCAAAAAGCCCAGTAAACATCAGTCTGTATTTTTTTAATTTTGCAGAAAATTTAAGTAGCAGGAATTATTCTTATTGTTTAAGACCCAAGTTATGAAAATTATAGGTATATTTTCTCTCCACTTTTTTTTAAGTAGCTAGCTCCCTGGGTGCCTTTAAATTTTTCTTACTAAACTACTTTCCAGGAAGACAGGAAGGGAGGAAACAGGATCCGGAGGAAAAGAGGGAGGCACTTATGGAAGAAGTTGTTCAAGTGTAAGTGAAGATAAATCATCCTAGAGAGAGTAATGTGAGTTAACAGTCAAGTGGGGTCCTATTTGCCAAAACAATAATTGAAAAAAAAGGAAAGAAAAACCTCTGCCACTTTTCTGGAAGCCAGTGGTAGTGTGGTGTTCTATGCTGGTGCCTGTGTCCCCTTTCAGCGGTTCTCAACCTGTGGGTTGCGACCACTTTGGCAGTCGAACGACCCTTTCATAGGGGTCACCTAAGACCATCCTACATATCAGATATTTACATGACGATTCATAACAGTAGCAACATTACAGTTATGAAGTAGCAACGAAAATAATTTTATGGTTGGGTCACAACATGAGGAACTGTATTTAAAGGGCCAGAAGGTTGAGAACCACTGCCTTTAGATCCAATTCTCTGAATGAAAAAGAGAAGCAGTTGCACCTGAAAACAAAAAGTAATGTATAAAACAAAGCAGTTACTGGATATTTGCGATCCAGGAGGTGTTCCAGGGAGAAAACACATATGCGCAGGCATATATGCACACCCAGACCTGTTAGGTGAGGGATTCACGTTGCTACCCTGCTCTTCCCCTTTTACTTTGTTGTTACAGACTATAGTCATAGCTGTTCTTTGTCTTTCTGTGGAAGAGAAGAAGAGAGAAAGCCAAATAAAGAACTGAAGTTATTGTCAGTAATTGATGTCTTTTATGACTGTTTTATTAGAACAACTAAAAACAGAGAAAGAGCATTGATAAAATGTGTGTGACATAGTGGAAAATACATCTTACATGCTTATCCTAGAATTCCCTATAAAGAGCAAATTGTGCATTGTGTTTAAGGCGATACCTTGAGAAGCCACTTAGGGTAGTACTGTTATCGGATGATGTGGGCTATCCTTTTCCCCACTGAGTGCTGGGGGTGGAGTCCTTACGATATCTCGAGGCAAAGAATTTACTGAGACTCGCATGGGAGAATGAGTGATTTTTATTTGTGTGCAGTTACATCTCCGTGTTTCTAAATTTTCCTTTCCCTTAGCCCAGTCATAGAAGAAGTGCAGCTGGGGTTACAGTAAAGCTAGAAGCGAAGCCAGTGCTCAGAGATTCTGTTCCATGTTGAAGCCAGGTCCAGTCCACTATCAGGCTAGCCGCAATCCATTATTAGATCATTGTATGTAGAGTCCACATGGCCCTGAGCCATGTGGGCAAATGCAGGAGCTGAGGCCCCAAGCACAAGAGTTCCAGGGGTCCTAGAGTGGAAGTAGTAGGAAAAGAATTTTTCTTAAACATTTACAAAACTAAGTTTACAACAAAACAAAAACAAAAAACAGCAATAGAAATAACTCCTTCTTTGGTCCTCCTGGAACAATTATACCAGGACCTCCAAATGTAGGAAAAAATCACATAGCACAGACTTACCCTTAATTGCAAAGAGAAGTAGCTATACTCTGTGAAGGCAATAATCACTGAGTATTCAGCATTTTATATACGATCTCTCCTTTAATAATGATGTCTCTTGAGGGATATTGAATATTTAGCAAGGACAGAAAGTTCATCCAAAGCCAGGAAGATGACATAATGGCAAAATAAGTGATGTATCAGAATTGAGCTCATTAGTCAGTTTCTCCATTTTTACACACATCTTTCTCTTCAATGATGGTGAACAGCACCAAGAGAGAATGGGCATTTGGCAGAGACAAAAAAAAAAAACTTGAATGGCCCTGATTCTGTCTCACATCATCTGAATTAGAAGGCATTCAAAGATTGTAGGTCGCTAAAGCAGGGCAAAATGTAACAGGATTTTGACATAGACTTGGAAGATCTCTTCTCATGGCAATGTTATGACTTTAGTTAGCAACTCGGAGTAATAATAGTCAGAAATCTGAGGAAACTCAAAATTATAAAATCAGATCAGTACTAAGCTGCTGAGAACACTTAGACCAAGGAGCAGAAGCTCTGATGTAGGGTTTTAATGCTGTATACGCTACAAAGTAAGAGTTTATAACACATTTTAATACATTCCTCGAAGGCTCCAAACTTTGATCTTTGGCTTCGTCTTCTCACTGTGGATTGTGTGCAAAGCCTGCCGAGAGGGTAGAATCCAGCACCATTTGTTGCTCACCTTAGGGAAACCGAGTCCAAAGCCAGAGATAAACATTGCTGCTCCTGTAAAATTTTGAAAGCAATAGTGCTTATCTCACTCTGTTTGATAAGCAATGCAAATTCAAGTGGCTCTCATTTTATCCACGATTGCTTCAATTTAGAGGATTCTCAATAGCATAGATGTGAAAATTGTATTGTATGTTTAAGAGAACGCATTATTTAAATTGACTCCAGTGCATTTTTAAAGTCCATTACCAGCACTACACTTTTGACGTTGGACAATGAGTGTTTCCATCTTTCCCATAGCAATGCAGCCCCTTGAACAGAACAGCGGCTGCACAGGACAAACCTGTTTTCTGGACTGCACAGTGAAAACACACTGTGATGCACTGGCAACCCATTACCGTATCTCTGCCTTTGCTGCCCGGGCCCTGACCACTGCACATGTCATTTGACATTCACATGTGGAATTTTGATGGAAAGGTGGTTCAGTACAGAGTCCATCCTGACATATTGCGGAGCGAGTCTCCTCCCTCCCCCTCCTAGTTCTTCTTGGCCTCTGCACACGTTAGAATTTTGGTTGGATAACAGCACAATCCCCCTCTGCTGCAGTCCATCCTAAACCACGTGAGCATGTGTCAGTTGTTTCCGGTGGATTTGATCACCGAGTGCAATGGTTCCCTTTAATTTGCCTCTTTGCCTGGATTTCTCCGGTCCTTGCATTAAGAAATTGAGATGGGTTCTGGTCCAAGCTCCTTGACGGAGTATGCCTCCCTCCCCCCTCCACCCCTGTGGGTTTGGCCTTTTCACCCAACTTTCAGAAAAGTTTAAGCACTTACTGGGATGACTCCTTAGAGGGCATTTCTCCTTGGGGTAGGTTTTATATTATAGCGACATATATAATTCTTTCTGGCTTTTGTCACGAGGAGAAAAAGAGGGTGTTAGCATTTTTAAAGGCTGTCTCTCTGCATTTTATTATATAAATCAGTTTTCTTGCCGGAGTCAAAGGTCACTCCTCCTGCTGCATAACAATACTTTTCTGACTAATATTAAAAGCTGGCTTCATTTTACTTTGTAATATGAAGCCTCACTTTGGAATTAATATCATTCAAAAGGCAGCTGCCCACATAATGAGTTCCCTTTAAACAAAATGGGAAAACACGCATTTATCAAACCATTTTCCGAATGGAGGCTACACTTTTGATCTCATCAAGAAAACCTCAGCCAATCGGGCTATTACTGGTGAAAGATGCCAGTTCCACGGGGCTGACAGAATGCTGAATAACCAGCGAGTTTATTCCTGCATAATGTATGCAGAGAACCCTTTGTACCGTGGAGGAGCGGGACGGAATGTGTCTTTTAGAATGTTTTCGAAAGCAGTGCTGACGAGGCCATGTCAAAACTGAGAAATAGTTTGGGAAGAAAATAGTGCACTTTCCCGGGTACTCTCACATGATGAATGACTACGGCGAAATTGAATTTGTCTCACTCTTGGTGCCACGGGTTCGAAGAGTTCTTGTGTGGATTTTATGTCCACGATGACTCGAGAAATGGAAGCTTTCTCCTTTGCTTTTTGCGAGTTATTCTAGTGAAATTGGTCACCGTACACAGCTGAGCCTAGGACCAGCCTGGACGTAAGCTAGTCTACCAGGCCTGACATGAGAGGTCAGTCTTTCCTGTGGATTGAATATCCCCCTGTGCCAACAATGTTAGAACATGGTTTGCAGAGTTATGTGAAACTTTTTTCTGGTATCTGTACATTTTTTTTGTTCTCTCTCTCTCTCTCTCTCTCTCTCTCTCTCTCTCTCTCTCTTTGCTGTATTGCCAAAGCATATACTGCACACACTTAGATTATAATTCTTCAGAGTATCCTTTTAAAATATATTATAGTAGAAAAATAATATGGTGGTCGATCCACCTACATGCCCGCTTGCAATTTCTTTTTCTTATTCCATTTGACGTTTAATTGCAAATACTGAGACGAAATTGACCCAGAGAAGTCTTGCCAAACCAACCCACAGACACAAGCCATAGTCAATTCCATTTGTCACTTTGATTGATTAGGAAACCAGCGCCTTAATGTCTCAGGTGATTTTCCTCTCCTCCTGATGAACCTGCCAATCAAATTCAAGAGACAGGGAAGAGAAGAAATATATTTCAAGAGGAGCAGCAGCAGCAGGCGACAGCCTTTCCTGCTCCTGCTCCTACATTCATTTTTTCTTATTTGTCCTTCTCTCTTCCTCTTTCTGTACCTCTTCTCCTCCTCTTACTCTTTTGTCTTTTCTCAGTTCTCCAATCAATGGCAAAATGCCTGCATACATCCCTGAGATGCTACAAGTGACTATGCCGGGCTGTGAATCTCAGAGCTCTCTCAGATCTGTAGGTTTCAGGGTGGTGTGGTGGTGTTTTTTTTTTTGGTTTTTTTGTTGTTGTTTTTTTAACTTTCTAACTTCAGCCCCTCTGACATACAAGTCTCATGACCCTGTTTCACATCACAGAATGACATTCAGAACCATCTGTGTTTAGAAGCTAAAACCGTGGCTTGCATGTCCAGGGTACCCCATCAGACACCTCTGGCATTTTCCCTAAAAATTAACTCATGCACACAAGCGTGTGCCCACACACACATTTCTAAGTGGCATTCAAGGCAAAGCCGTGGGCACAGCTCTGGTCTCAGAAACGACGGAGAGCTTGAGCGGTGCCCTCCCCCACGATCAGAGACTCGGTCAGCCCCCACTGGAAAAAAACTCAATATGACTGCGGTTGTAAGAGGCAGCCTGATCTCATTGATCCCAGCCCCTCAGGAGCGTGTATCTCACTTCCTTCAGAGCACAGCCACCTGCTTGGTGTAGCGTGTCTAGCCATTCACTTGAGCAGGTCCATCTACGGACAGGGCACCAGCTTTTCCTGACACGTGGTACTGAAACACTGGCCTATTAAGCTCTAAAGCTGGTCCTTAAACTGTCATAACGCTGGCTGATGTATAGCTGATTGGAATACTGAATGTGGGATTGTTGATTGTCTGAGAGGAAATGAAACCCGAGCGCAACCACACTGCATTAATAGAATAATGACACAGAATGCTTGGAAGTATTTTTGTACATTGCTTTTGCAAAGGTCCCAGTTCCCCAATTACTGTTCTAAGATGTTTTCATTAAAACCAACTGTAGCTGTTCTCTTTGCTTTGGAGTAGTTTGGGGACACTCTTGCCCAATGAAAAGATCACATTTTATGAAGGAACAGCAGTTCTTTTAGGCTTGCTCCACATACGTGTTAATTCACCCACGTAAAGCTGCTTGTGGGAACACAAAACTTGGCAGTTGCTGATTTTGAAAAAGTATGTTTTTATTGGTTTTAGAGAGAGATGAAGGGAGAAGGAGAAGGAGAGAAACATCCATATGAGAGAGACATCAATCGGTTGTCTCCAGCACCCACCCTTACCACCTGGGTCTGTGCCCTGAACGGGAACAAACCAGTGACCTTGGGGATGGAGGATGCTCAACCAACTGAGCACACAGGCCAGGGCGGCAGTAGCTGATTTTTAAAAACCTAAAGATGACCAGTTTTTAAAGAAATAGCAGGGATTCCTTGAATGTTTGTTAGCAAATAAAAGCCCCAGGTAAATATAATTTCTTATTTTAAGACAATTCAGGGTTCTAACCATTGGCATTGTCGTGAAATTATAAATGAACTAAAGTACTAATTAGATCTGCTTATGTGAAGTTCAAGGGCACTAGCAAACAGACTTGAACCCAACTTGCATCTATTTAACTTGATTTAACTGATCCACATTTTTCATTCTCTATTGCTTGGGCGCTCTGTGGCAATGTCAATAGCTAGTAATTTGAATAGTTAACAATAAAGTAGCCTTAAGCTAGAAATGCATAACATCCTTTAGATATTAAAAGGATCACAAATATTTTTGATCAAGTGTATAAAATTCCTACCCTTTAAATTCCAAAATGCAGTACTTAAATCCTAAAATACATTCTCTTTATGTGGTTGTTCATTACCTTCAAAAGTTTCAAGTCCCTCATATCAAAGGTTCTGTGGATATGCGGAGTGATATTGCTTTATTTGTAGTTTGGTTAATCACTCATATGCTGGTAAGAATATTCACCTGGCAATAATATTTCAGATATATATTTATATTTAAACATTTTTCAGAAATGCTTTTGTCTTAGTCAAGCAGTCCAGCACAAAGAACGTCTATGTTTTTAGACAGGATCTATTTTTGTTTTGACTATTTTTTATGAAATTTATACGTGGATATTTCAAGCTTAAAAAAAAAGCACACCAAAAAGCAGAATTCCTCTTTGCTCCTCAAGTTATTCACAGAGATGATAACTTTTATCAGTTTTTCACAAAAACTCAAGACTTTTTTTGAAAATATATGTATATAGAAAGAGTGTGTGCATGTGTTGTTGTTTTTTTGTAAAATTTTAACATGAATAAGAAATCAAGTTCTAATTTTTCTCACAAAGCAGTATTTTGGGAGGTTTTTCCATGTCAGTTCATGTTAAACTTATCCATTTTTAAAATGCTGCTGAGTTTTCTATAAGGTGCATGAGTCATAGATTATTTAAACATTCTTATGATGATGAGGATTGAGATTGTTTTCAACATTAACATTCACACTTTTAATGTTGCAGTGAAAATATAGGGAAATACAAGAATATCCCCTATACCAGATACCTAGAAGTAGAACAGCTGTGTGCCAAGGTAATGCATTTTACAGTGAAGAGAGATGGAGGAGAAAATGCAAGACCATTCTTCCCTGTTTCCTCTGCCTGATGACCTTTGCCCTCTAAGTGGTCCTGTGGCTTTCTTTTTCACATAATTAAGATTTTTGAATCTTTCTCCACTTTCTCTATAACATGACTGCAATTCTTTATCACCTAACCTTTACCTAGTTTTTTACCCCCAATTACAATCACCTGATCTCTAATACATTTATTTGTTTAACTATTTATTTTCTAGATTTATCTGCTTTGTCCTCTGATATCCAGATCAGTGCCTAGTGGTTAATAATATTTGTTGAATAATATAATTTTACCATACTAACTGCCTATCTCGAGAATGCAGTACCATCTCACACCTGTCAGAATGGCTATCATCAACAAATCAATTAATGACAAGTGCTGGCAAGGATGCAGAGAAAAAGGAACCTTCGTGTGCTGCTGGTGGTAATGCAGACTGGTGCAGACACTGTGGAGAACAGTATGGAGTTTCCTCAAAAAAACTAAAAATGGAACTTCCATTTGACCCAGTGATCCCACTTCTAGGAATATATCCCAAGAAACCAGAAACACCAATCAGAAAGGATATATGCACCCCTGTGTTCATAGCAGTACAATTTACCATAGCTAAGATATGGAAACAGCCTAAGTGCCCATCAGCAGATTAGTGGATTAAAAAACTGTGGTACATCTACACAATGGAATACTATGATGCAATAAAAAAGAAAGCTTACCATTTGCAACAGCATGGATGGATCTGGAGAGCATTATGCTAAGTGAAATAAGTCAGTCAGAGAAAGATAAATATCACATGATCTCACTCATTTGTGGAATATAATGAACATAAACTGATGAACAAAAAACAGATCCAGAGACAGAGAAGCATCAATCAGACCATCAAACCTCAGAGGGAAGGTAGGGGAGGGTGGGGGTAAGGGGAAAAGATCAACCAAAGGACTTGTATGCAAGCCTATAAGCCTAATCAATGGACACAGACACCAGGGGGGTGAGGGCATGAGTGGGGGGTAGGGAGCAATGGGGGGAAGGACACATATGTAATACCTTAATCAATAAGGAAAAAAATAATAATCAAATATATATATATATTTGATTATATATATATATAGGGCCGGTGCATGAAAATTCATGCACTGGGGGGGTGGGTCCCTCAGCCCAGCCTACCCCCTCTCACATTCTGGGAGCCCTCAGGGGCAGGAGGTGACCCGGTGATCAGGGGAAGGTGACACCCCCATCACACCTCTTCTGTTGCCACTGCCAGCAGCACAAGCCTCAGCCGACCCCGGTTACCTGAGCCTTGGGCAGCCCTGGGCAGCTGGGCAGCCACCATCCAAGACTTTTCTGTGCCTCAGGCCGGCCCTGGGCAGCTGCAGGGCTGAAGAGACTAGGGGACTCTGGAGGCAGGTGCGCGGCAAGGCTGGGCCCACCTGGGGTGAGCCCAGCCTTGCAGCGTGCCTGCCACACCAGCGGGGCTGAGGGGACTGAGCGCCACCACCTTGTGGCTGTGGGCTGCCACCATCTTTGAGGGCATGGCAGTCTATTAGCATATTCCCTCCTTATTGGCTGTGGGCGCCACCATATTTGAGGGTGGGACAGTCAATTAGCATATTCCCTCCTTATTGTCTCTGGGCACCACCATCTGTGTGACAGCATTAGGGTCAATTAGCATATTCCCTCTTTATTAGATAGGATACTAGTATATATATGTTTAAAGTTTTTAGTACAATTTTTGTTTAGGATCCTTACTGTTTTTTCTACTAAGGGAAGTATAGCTTAGCCTTTATGTCTGTAAGAAGCATGGAATCATTTATGAACCTCACCAAATGAGAAAGGAGTAGTTACAGAAATGTTGTGATATCTGAGATATCATCCACTCAAGTCATTGGGTGGTTTAACACACGACAACTTGTCTACTATGTTGATATCAGTACAAAATGGAGTAACCTACCAGGATCTCTTCTAGCATGCTTGGTGCTTGAACAGTAGGAATCTTATAGATGTGTATTAATTTGTGACAATGAGGTCTACTGCCTAATGTACCCCAAAGCTGTGCCCTGAGAAATGTCCTTTCATAATTTGTGCCTGAGAAATGTCCTTTCATTCACTACCATGATTCTCCTTTTGTCTTTCCTTTTGTGTTGCCGAGTCTTCCAATGGGATGATTGAATAGATGACAATATTACATACCATTTATAATCCAATAGAAAATAAGAATTTAGAACATTGTTGCCAATCTGTCTTCACTCTCTTAATTGAATTTTATCTACTGAGTACTCCAGAATGGAAAGTTTGGAGGATTTAACTCTCCAAAGCTAGTAATCTTTTTCTGATCATTTTTAATACCTTAACTCCCTAAATAGAATTTCATGGATTGAACAACTAACCAACCAAAAGATGCTTCAAATAAAAGCAATGCAGGGATTTCAATACATTAAAGGTCAAATAACATAAAATTATAGAATAAAATAGCTTAAGAGAAGAAAAAGCAAATCCAGGTTTGATTCCTAAGGTAGGGTTTTTTCTCTTATAGAACAATTTAAATATTCCAAAAGTTATTCTTTTAAATTAGTGCCCCTATTAAATGTGTACTCATTCATATACTAAGGATTCTATAAGAAGCCAGATGGAAGCTAGGTTAAAGCAACTGATGGGAGTTTTAATAGTTTGGTCTCTTTATTTTAGTCCCTAGTATGTGTGCTTTCATTGGCATCACTGCTTGTTGGAAATGATAAATGACAAAGTTCAGGCAGTGATTGGTGTGGCTGGAGGTACTAAGGATCTACAAAGTTTCAACATCTACAGTTAGGAGACATTCTAAAAAAAATTAAGTGAGTAATAAATTGTTATACCTTAAAATACAGAAAAATGCTGTGCATTCCAAATGCTTAGGTTGTCACTAGTAGGAAAAAACATTTGTGCCAACTTCATGCATATTAAACAGATATGTGCCATGTGGCCAAAAAAATGGTTGGAATGTAAAAGTAACTTTTTAAAAAGCTTCTCATGTATGTCTGCACTTCCTTTTCATCTCTTTGGCATTTTAGAGTTGGCACTTTTCTTTGGGCTTTGAAAAAAAATCAAATGCTTTCCTCTGAATAAGAATGAATCACCAACTTATTTCCATGTTTACCAAGAGTAGCTCAAAAGTTAGTGGTGTCTTTCTGGGTGGCATTAGCCTCAACAGACTCTGTCTTTATGAAAGTAATTATAAGATGTAAATTCTTTTAGTTAGGTTTATAGTCGAAGAAGTTAATTGGTTTCTCCCCATGAAGAACTCTTGTCTATTTTATGCCTCCTCTATTTTGTGATTTTTTTTTCCATTAGGGAGAAAGAAAACTTCATGTTTGGTTCAGGGGGGAAAAGAGAGGAAGATTCTAGTCAATAAAAATATTCCTAAACTCGTTGGAGTTGAGCCATTTTTTTTCTGGACTCAAAATTCCAGTTTATTTTGCAGATTTTATTTAAATTTCATCCTGAGACAAATTTGTGTGTCATTATGTCAAGGATCATGCTCTTTTGAGAACTTGCTAACCTTAAATCAAACTTCTTGGACATTAATGAGAAAATAATGATTGTGTGAACACATTTTATTCATTTATTCAAACTCATCTATTCACATATTCAACAGATATTTACTGAGTTTCTACAAAGTGCACAGACTTGTGCCAAACTGTAATGTAATGATGAGCAAGAACAGACCCAATTTATTCTCTTGTGCCTCAAGAATTACATATAATTGTTTTCTGGCAAAGCAGGAATCATTCCGCAAGAAGGATGTTTTCTCATCTAACAGCCCCGTGGAAGGTTATGAATATACTAAAAATTTAGCTGCAGAAACAACTGTTTGGCTCCAACCAGGTAGATACTAAAACAGAGAATGTGGTTGTACCTATGGTTATAGGACATCGCTTATTACAGAGGGGAACAGTTTAAGATTGACAAGTTTGTGCCCAACAAGAGGTAGCTGGGGCTTCCAGTGGGAATTATTCCTACTAGATCTTCTGTTTGGCTACTAAAAGGCTCTGGAATAAGGACTGCCAGTTAATTCAAAATGGGAAAATAATTAGAAAAATAAAAAATTTACAAGGCATACTCATGGTTGTATTGACATTCAGGACACCAACAGGTATTATTAAAGTATTATTCTTTAATACTTTAAAAAAGTATTAAAGAATAAGGACATTGGTAGGATGGATGGCAGGAAGTTATATTTCAAATTAAAATACAAGTTTATCTCTCTGTTAGAAGAAAAAGAGTATTTCAATAAAAAAAGGAGTTTGGATATTTTGGATGGTAAATACGTAATGAAGTTATTTTACGATATGCAATGTAAACTGAGATGAAATAAGGGAGATCCACATATTTCTATTTATATTTGTGTTCATCTTCATGTTTATGTTTAAATCAATTGAGGATCAAAGCACCAAAATTAATAACTCTATACACTGAGTTCATCCAAGGTTATAGTTTTCTCCTTCGAGGAAGATGAAGTAACATCTCCAAGGGGCAGGGGAGAAAAAGCGGGGTTTATAAAAAGGTTAAAGAGGAATCTTTTAATTCTCACTGTACTAGGCTTTCCCAGGAATGATTATGTGCTTCTTATGAATGTGACATTGAAAATCTGTACTTTTTATAGTACGCAATGGCAAAAAAAAAATGTAAGCCGTAAAATGTTGCTTTAAAAACGTGTTTAAAAACAGTGTTCTGACACTTTATTGCACAATGAGCTCTTACATTAAGCATTTATGGCAGCTACAAATTCACAGCATGGCTTTGATGCAGGAATAAAAAGTACCGAAATGGGTCCAACTGACATTTACAGCCAGAACAAAGGGTTGAAAGTTTAAAGCTTATCTATAGCTACTACATGTTACATATTAGCTGTGTTAGCTATAACCAGATTCTATGTTACCCATTTCTACTAGTAGATTAAAAAAATTCTGTTAGCAAATTCAATATTTCAATCATCTCAAAGAACAAAGAACATGGATTTATATGGTCAAACATATGGTCAACAATTTAAGGTAATTTGGAGGGATGCTGATGTTTATTTGTGACCACTGAGTGCATACATACTTGCTCCAAACTCCATACTTGTTCCAAGGAATGGACCAATATAATTTTTATTCTTTTCTGCGGTTCTAGTTGGTCCCTAGTCTTTTTTATCCTCATTAAGGGTATCAAGTCAAACGTTCTCTCAGATATAGGTATATTTCTTCCTTGGATTTTTGCAAAATGTTGAGGAGGTCTTTGATACTCTCGGTTAACCAACACAAAAACAAACACGTAACTCAGTCCAATCTCCCTCCTACCCAAATCCCCTCTGTCAGTACCACAACTGTGGCTCTTTATCAATATCAGATTAGTATGTTGGCTGGGCAATATTTTGCCTATAGCTTTTCCAAAATATATGACAAACTGTAAGTTGCTAGTTTGAGAGCTTAAGAGATTGAGTATTTGAAAACAGGTATCCTATGCAATTCTGGAAGTTCATGTACAGGGTTCCCTAAAGGTACATATAAGTCTTAAAAGAAGGGGAGTTAAGTAGTCAGATACATAGATAACTAGAGAGCATTTTCAATGGAGTGAATAATCTGAGATGATGCTTTACTTAGTTTATGAATTTTTCTATGGGAAAAGTACTAGAATTATTTTTTCCCAAGCCATTTTTTTTCTATGAAATTGCCACTGCCAAAAGGCTCATGATTTGGACTTAGCATAATCCAGTTTCTCAGTATTGCAACAGAAGCCAAGATGTGCTCTTCCCCAAGGGCTGGTCGCATTTGCCTGAATGCAATGTTCATTAATTTCAATGTTGGACAGACATTTTGGGATTGAGTTATATAAGGATATTTAACCGGCCAATCTAGTCTCAATATTCTGGACAAATCAAGCATATGCCATCAATGATCAAACTATTTAAGATACCTTTTTATTTAAAGAATCAAAATTATATGTATTCAAAAATATCTCATCAGCTTTTAATTTTTAGACGATTTTAACATAGTTTTATTTGATTTTTGTCTATGGTCTTTGATAGCATACGTGTCATTTAGATATATGACAACACATATCTAGAGTCAGAAATCTTTAATTCCTTGAAAAAATGTATGAAAATGACATAATAATGTCAGTATAAGTAAAATTCTGCATTTACAATTCTGGGATGATACTAAAGTTCATTTTGATTCTTTGTGAGTATACTTTGGATTTCTTAAATCACATGGTCCATAAGGCTGTCTTGCATATATAAAGTTGGTACCACCCTTGAATATACTATGTGTATGAGAGACAGCCTAGAACATATGACTATCCCTCTAGCTCAAAGATATATCACTGGATATATATATCCAATTATTTAATACAATCATTTAATAATATTATAAGAACAAGACAGGCTGATCATTCTCATGAATAAATATGAAAAGAATTACACTGAAAGCTAAAAATATATTTGGAAAAATGTATTACTTTGTAAAATTGAGCAAACATTTTTTTAAAAGAATACTCTCTACTTCTTTGTTATTGTTACCAGCCTTTTCTAATTACAAATGTTATTAATATTATTTTAACAAATTTAAACAATGTAGAAATGTATAACATATATTATAAATGTTTGCTGCTACCCACGCCAACCCCATTTCACTGTTAAGAGTTTGATATTATCCTACCCATTTTTTTCTTATAGCTATTTAAATATATATATATATATATATATATATATATATATATATATACTATTTAAATGATATTATACAACTTGCTTTTCACAATTAACAATATAACTGAAACCTTATGTTTAGAAAAGCAACCTCTGATGGTCACTCTATAAACTCTGATATTTTATGATTTTATTTTCTTCACTTAGATTTTTAAAATATATATTTTTATTGATTTCAAAGAGGAAGGGAGAGGGAGGGAAAGATTAAAAAATATCAATGGCCCTAACCTGTTTGGCTCAGTGGATAGAGCGTCGGCCTGCGAACTGAAGGGTCCCAGGTTCAATTCCAGTCAGTCATGTACCTTGGTTGCGGGCACATCCCCAGTAGGGGGTGTGCAGGAGGCAGCTGATCGATGTTTCTCTCTCATAGATGTTTCTAACTCTCTATCCCTCTCCCTTCCTCTCAGTAAAAAAACAATAAAATATATTTTTAAAAACAAATCAATGATGAGAGAGAATCATTGATTGATTGCCTCCAGCATGCCCCCTACTAGGGATCGAGCCTGCAACCTGAGCGTGTGCCCTTGATCAGAATTGAACCTGGGACCCTTCAGTCTGCAAGCCAGTGCTCTATCCACTGAGCAAAACCCACTAGGGCTTCACTTAGATTTTTTAATCCACCTACAACCTGGGGAAGTTGATATGGTATAGCAATTTTATTTTTATTTCCAAATGCTTAGCCAACAGTCACAATGGCATGTAATAAGTTATGACTTTTTGACCCCGTGTTTCAAATAAAATACAAATGCAATAGTGGAGAGAATGGCAGAGTTTTATAAAGAAATCTTAACTTAAACTGGGTCACTAATCAAAATAGGTAGATTGATTGGTTGCTTTAAACTGAAATCCAGAAGTGCAGAAATGTCTACTGAGAATTCTTAGTAAGATTCTCCAATTACATTAAAAAGCTGTCAAATATATATTCTATCAAAACAAGAAGTGTCTGATTTCATTAATGCTTTAAAAAGGGCAAAACTCAGAAGGGCAGCAATGGAAGAATTAGGAAAGATCACCAAGAGCAAAGATGTGCCATTAGAGCTCAAGGCTAAGGCCATCCACACCCTCGTATTCTCAGTTTCTACATACAGATGCAAAAGGTGCATAGTGAAGAAGGTTGATAGGAAAAATAAAAATGATTCCTTTAAAATATGTGTTGGAGGAGAGCTCTGTGGGTATCCTGGACAGCCAAAAGGTGAGCAATTGTGTCCTAAAGCAAATTAAGCCGAAACACCACTAGAAGCAAACATGACAAAACTGAAGCTGTCCTCCTTCAGGTATGTCATGAGAAGGCAGGGTTCTTTGGAAAAGACAGTAGTGCTGGGAAAAATAGAAGGCAACAGCGGAAGAGAAAGACCGGAGATAAGATTGACTGACTCCAGAAAAGGAGTCATAGGCTGAGTCTACAGGAGATGAGCAGGGCTCTTGAGACAGGACACGTGGACATCAGTCATTCAGAGGGTTGCAGGACTCAGACCCAACTACACAGCATGTAATACATACACACTGGAAGGAGAGTGACCATTGCTGCCCTTCTGAGATTGCTGCCAATCTACCTGTTTTGATTGTTGACCCAGTTTAAGTTAAGATTCCTTTATAAAACTCTGCCATATCATGGTGGATGTACTAGTATATAGGACTTAGAGAGGGAGTAAGGAAGATAAAGAGTTAAAAATATTATCTTTTTAAATTAAATTTATTAGGATGATATTGGTCAACATGAATATATAGGTTTCAGTTTGGGGTTTCTATGTTACAAGATCTGTATATTGCATCATGTACTCACTACCCATAGGCAAATCTTCTCCTGTCACCATATATTAGGAGCCCCTTTCCCCTGACCCCCTTCCCTCTGGCAACCACCACACTACTGTGTGTGTTCATGAGTTTCAGTTTTATATTCCACATGTGAGTGAAATCATATGGTTAACTTTTTCTGCCTGGTTTATTTCACTTAGCATAATGTTCTCAAGGTCCATCCATGTTGTTGCAGATGGTGCTATTTCGTTCTTTCTCATGGCTGAGTAGTATTCCATTGTGCATATGTGCCACATCTTCTTTATCCAGTCCTTTTTCACAGGACACTTTGGTTGTTGCCATGTCTTGGCCACCGTGATTAATGCTGCAATGAATATAGATAGGGGTGCATATATCTTTGGGAATACATGATTTTGAGGTTTTCAGGAGTGGAATTTCTGGGTTGTATGGTACCTCTACTCAATGTTTTGAGGCATTGCCAAACTGCTTTCCATAGTGGCTGTACAAGTCTATTAGTACTTTCACACCAGCAGTGAATGAGGGTTCCTTTTTTCCACAACCTCTCCAATACTTGTCATTGTTTGTCATATTGATAATGGCCACTCTAACAGGTGTGTAGTGGTATCTCATTGTAGTTCTGATTGAATTTCCCTAATTGCCAGTGATGTTGAACATTTTTTCATATATCTATTGGCTATTCAAAGAATCTGATATTTTTAAATGCAGGCTCAAACTCCCAGGTCTTTTTTTTTTTTTAAGTAATCATCAATAAAAATATTTCCCAGATGTTTGGTTATAGATAAGAATGGAAATAATATTTGTATAACTAAAATGTTAAATCAATGAATTCAAGCTTCTAAATCTTGTTGTTTATTTTAAAACTAGTAGCCCGGTGCACAAAATTTGTGCACATTAAAAGGGAATTAATTAGAGGAAATATTTTAGTAGTGCTATTTGCCCTTTGCCCATTGCCGGGGTCGGGGATGTGAGCCTCACGTCCCAGGGCCTGTTGCCGGTGTTGGTGACACGAGTCTCACATCCCAGGATCCATTGCCAGTGTCAGGGACATGAGCCTCATGTCTCCGGGCCGGCACAGGGGGTGGGGACACAAGCCTCATATCCAGGGGCCCGTTGCCAGGGTTGGGGATGCCAGCCTCATGTCTCCAGGATGGCGCAGGGGGCAGGGATGCTAGTCTCACGTCACAGGCTCATTGCCAGGGTCAGGGACACAAGCCTCATGTCTCAGGGCTTGCGCAGGGGGTGGGGATGCAGCCTGCTGATCAGTCGTTATGTGATGGCGTCCCGACCATTTTGCATATTATCCTATTCTTAGATAGATGTTTGCAAATGATTTGGTGGTAGTAATGATGATAATGGAAATAATAATTAAACATCAATTTTAACAACATCATTTTGAAAAAGTTAATGATATATCAATATTAAAGTAATCTTGATATTACACATTGATAATAAATATAAAATTAAATTCAGTAACAATGGCAGTAATGATTTTTAAAATTATAAAGTTCTTACTGAAGTGATAATAAACAAGGAAAACAATGCTGGCATGCGATCAGGTACCCGAAAATAGAGAAAAAGAAAGCATATAGGGTTGTATTCTGTGCTACCTTTTTAGAAGATTCCTGCCTACCATTCAAAATAATAACCTTTTATGTTACTACAAACCTGGGGGTTAGAACTTCAGGTCCAGGGTGTTCCTAACTATTTAGGAGAAATCCACAAATCCTCTGAAATCACACATAAAACTCTGTGGCTGCTTGTGGCAATGATATGTACACATGTGGGTTTTTCCCATATAAATAATAAGTGGCTTTCATCACAGTCACAAAAGGTTAACAATCAGTCATATAGACCTCAGAGTGTACAAGGCACTTGCACAGTTATTAACTAGTTTGATCCTTACAACACAGAAGCAGGCCTGGCACTAAGCCCAGGACACTTATGTTTCTATGACTCTGTGGTCCAGAGAAAGTGGTCTGAACAAACTATTCCTGCTAAACTGCAGTTACTAAATGGATGAGAAAGCCTCTCCTAATAGTATTTGCATTTGACACTGAAGGGAAAAGATGTTTGCTGATCCATAGATAAGGATACATATTTTTTGTGTGGGGGGGAAGGAGGGTGTCATCCTTCCCAGTTTTATTAACCTAGTGCCCATTAGCCACACCCACCACCAATGAGTGAAGAAATGAGTATCTCATAAGTGGTAAACATTTCACTTTAATGGAGGTCATTTGAGGGTAAAAAAACACACACAAAAAACTTCTTTTATATGATGGTAGCTGAATGCATTTATTTGAACCCCCACATTTTACTTCCAAGGCACTTGAGACATGAGTACTATTAACCTGAAACTAGTTCAACTGCTTTTTTTCAAATTGGTTATTACATCCACAAGGGGGAGAGAGACCCACCATTAAAAACAAAAACCAAAAACAAAATCAAAAACAAAACAAAACTCAGGAAATTACACCTTTATAAATGCTTTCCTAAAACAGTGATTTTTTTCACTTTCTGTTCTGAAACACACAGACATCCCATCTTCTGAACTTCACTCAAGCTAAAGAAGAAAGGATAGAAGTTAAATTTTAGCTCTTCAGAACCTTGACCCTCTTCCTATCCAAGCTCTAATCATTGCTGGTAGCCTAATTAAAGTGCCTGGAAAGACGGAGCTGGTATAGTGGCATTTTCACAAAACTTAACTTTAACTACTAACTGATAGTTCATCTAATCTGTCTCATGAAAGATAATTAGTCATAACAAAAATATTTAGTAATATTATACTAACTGGCTGTTAGTTTATGCCAAGCAGTATTTTAACCATTTTAAAATCAATTAGCTCACGATGCTTCA
This sequence comes from Myotis lucifugus, assembly GCF_000147115.1. Lineage (NCBI taxonomy): Eukaryota > Metazoa > Chordata > Mammalia > Chiroptera > Vespertilionidae > Myotis > Myotis lucifugus. The sequence goes on from NW_005871220.1 coordinate 1,238,997, forward strand.
TAACGATTAATTAAATTTTGATATTATCCTTATTTTAATGGAAGGAAACTGAGCTCCTAGAAGTTTGAGGAAATTACCTAATATGTAAAGAACTCAAATGATTCAGTAAGACAAAGGCAAGGAATGAAACAGAAAAAAGAGGAAAAGAAATGAGTGGCAATCACATAAAAATGAAGCACAAATGGCCCCAAAACATACGAAAAGGTGTTCACCACATTGACCACATTATATTAAAACTATCATTT
>NW_005871220.1:1239811-1244256 GCF_000147115.1 Myotis lucifugus
TAATTAAAAAGTGAGGCAACATCAAGGATTGTCAAAGATATAGGACAGTAGGTACTTTCATCCCATAGTGGTATCCATATCTACTGTACAACTACTTCGGAAATTAGTATGATAGCTCTAAGCAGTGAAGTTGAACATTTGTATATCTTGTCAAGCAATACGACTAGTTGGTATATATACTTTTGAAAAACTCTTGCATGAGTACACCAGAGACTTGCATATAAACACCTTTTTTTCAGGATAAAGATTCAGACTGAGATACTCCGACTTTTGAATTTTGGCTACAGCTACTACCTTTTGTCCAAAGTAACCAGGACTTTGGTTGTATGTGTACAAATAAGATTGCTACCACAGGTAGAGCTCCAAATATTTCCCTGTGAGGCCTTAAAAGGAACAGAAATGCAGAGAGCAGATACTAGAGAGCATGTGCAGAGACAGTGAGACATCCAGGTAGACACCAATCACCACTCAGGAGTCATTCTCCCACTGGGGAAGGATGCGTGGATTCCTACCATAGTGGACCACTCCTGCTAAGAAATAAATAAATAGCTATAAGGAGCTCTCATGGATCTGTTTACGATTCAGATTCAAGCAAAACAGCCCCCTCTTTTGTGGTGAGTATTGCTTCTGGATACCAACACTGTCTTTCTCACTTAAAGACCCATGCTAGGCACTGGAGACAGGGTATTCGTTTTTACCTCATTGACAATCACAACCAGTGCAGTTCAACTCATTTAAAGATAGAACCCACTCCTGTTTGCAAATACTTACAAACAGCAATCTCAGCATCTGTAGTTAACAGATCACCCAATTAAAAAATACTCTCTTGTAACTGAACTCACGGTATTTGAATATTTAAACCATTCCAGCCCATTCACCTTTCAAAATAGTACTTTAAAACAATTTGTTTACAACTTTTACGCCTATTAATGGATTCCAGAAATCATGCCTTGGGAAAATATTGGTAAATTTTCTGTCAGGGTAATGCCTAGCAGTGAATTTTCCAATAATGTCCCATGACACTAGAGTATTTTTTTCTAAGGTTTGTGTTTAATTATAGAATTACCAGTATATGCCCTATAGCCAAAGAATACTTTATTTTCCTTAAATTCCTATGAGCTACATCTAAAATAGGTAACAGTATACTGGATTTTGTGACACCAAAGAAAACATTCTGAACTTAATATTGAATAAGTCATTTGTTTTCAATGGACTGCATCCAGTCAGCCCTATGTATGGCATGTTCATGCAAGTGTTTGTGGAAAAAAGTCAGTGTTTTCTTTTAATTTTTATTTTTTCAAAATATATTTTTATTAATTTCAGAGAGGAAGGGAGAGGAAGAGGGAGATAGAAACATAAATGATGAGTGAGAATCATTGATTGGCTGCATCCTACATGCCCCAACCAGGGATTGAGCCCACAACCTGGGCATGTGTCCTGATCTGGAATCGGACCACAACCTCCTGGTTCATAGTCGATGCTCAACCAACTGAGCCATGCCAGTAGGGCAGGAGGCCATGTTTTTTGTTTTGTTTTGTTTTGTTTTTTGTTTTAATCAAGGTCATCTCTAAAGTGATGTTTATCGGTATTGCATCTAAGTGTGTGAAGAATGGACTGGATGATGGTACTATGTCAGATCTTCCATCTTCAATGTTACCGCTAATCGTCTGACCTTCCTCCTTAGGCACCAACTCCAGTACAGGTGGGGAAAAAAGAATTACATTTAGTTCTGTTCTGCTATTCTGGGCCCATTGAAAGTGTCTTTTCTATTCCATTATAATGGTTTCATGGAGTTAGGCATTGATCTGTGAATCTCTTGTATGGTATGTTTGAGTGTGATGTGTCAGGTGGTGTCAAACTCTCTTATTACCAGGCAACAGAGGGAAGCTGGGTTGACAAGGAGTTATCATTTCATAAGATATGGCTCTGTTCTTATTTCCATGGATAGCAAGTTTTGTGTTTTGTTGCACAATGCATTAAAAAAAAGCTAGTATGGAATACTTGATTTACGTGTAGTGAATGGTAAATAAAAGCTAATTACATGCTGATTCTCTTAAAGGCACTCAATTCATCAGACTTTTCTGGATTTCTTTCCTTTTCCATGTGTTTTCACTACAGCTTCCAGATTCCACTTTCTGTAATAAAAGTCAAAGGAGTGTCTACCACTTGTCTCTTCAATGGGCTACATCCTCTCCTCACCACTAGCAAAGTCATTCTGTTTTCTTCCACCACTTAAGTACACATTTCAAACACTGTTGGTCTACGACCCAAGAGTGGAAGAAACGCCTCATAGGACCCGTGTGCATTGGGATTCAATTTGAGGTCCCTTTTCTTTTAACCTCAGTAATGCCACAAATTATTTAGCAGGAAATGAAGTACCAAGTGCAATGAGACATCTTGTTTCACTAGCGGTTTTTGTTGTTGTTGTTGTTTACCCTTCCTATTGTCAGAGTTCGGTTGTTGAGAGCCTATACTAATACCGCTAACCCATGGATTTCTGTATTTTGTTACACGGGAATTGACAGAGACATCTTTACATTATAGAATCTATTCCACATTGTGCTACCCAAATGTTTTTTATTGCCTGAACTCACATCTTGTGGCTTTGAAAATAGGAATGTCTTCTTTAAGTCAAATTAGTGTGTGGTGAAGCATAAACCAATTTTCAGTTTAATACAAATTCTATTTTGGGTTCTGCATGACATACCCCTTGCCTTTGAGGTGATTTTCATTTTATTAAAGAAATTCTGATTATAAACTTTGAGATGATATTAAATTGAAACAAGTTGATTTAAAGAGATCTCTACTTAGATGATTATATACCAAGATTGGAGTTCCAATTGTGGGGCGTTACAGAGGTAACATCATACATGCTTTTCACATTGTGCATAATTTCTTTGTGCAAAATTTTTAAAATGTTGACAGTTTATGTTGTAATTATATTTACTTTTCTATGATACCATAAAGTAGCCAACCATGGCATTATAAAAACAATATTCCTAAGTCATCAAATTTTCTTAAGTAATTTCCAATTAATTATTTCCCTCATCATGATAGCAGAACTCATCTTCCCAGGGTAGGGATGTGAGAGTTTAGAAGGTCTTTTTTCCACGAATTCATGAGTTTAATTTGTCTAATTAATCAAACAATAGGTGGCATCTGTTCCTTCTATAACCTCCAAGTTCATTTTATATTATTATTTCATAAAAGACTTTGCCAACGTTTCAAAGTTACTTTAGATAAAATTAGGCAGGTAATAGTTAGAAATCTGATCTTTTAGCCTTGTGGAGACATTGCCTAAATGTGTTGAATAATTTTTCCATTCAGGGTGGTAAGAAGCCATTTTGCTGTTAGGAAAGCCATCTCAGATATTATTACCTCTCTTCCTTTTACTGCAAAGACTAATTATTTTTCTGAGAGAAAAAAATAGAGTACTTCACTGGGCATTTTCCAAAAGCATCATTTTGCTTACTGTTTAATTAATTATAAAAATATCATTGAACAATATTTTAAATGTATGGCCCAAACCAGTTTATTTAGATGTCTACAAAAAATGAATTTTAAAATTTGAAAGTTTTGAAGAACCATTTGTCTTTAAGCAGTAACTTTTTTCTCCAATGTTAGTATGTTTAAAGGTATAAACCAGTAGCAAGTAAGTGCTGGACACATTTATGAGAATATTCATTTTCAAGCTCCTTTTAAAACACTTCAAGAGCTCCATCTCACATGCAAATAATTGATGTGCTAATTACAAAACTTTCTTGTCTTTTTCCTTTCCTCCTTTCTCAACCCTAAAGCCTCATTAGTGAAGTTCTACTACAGGTTTTGATGTTATTACAGCTTCAGGAAACCCAAACCAAATGTCAAATGTCATGTGTCTTTTTCAAAAGAAACACAGCATGCCTCATAATGAACTGGACTCCGATTTTTCTATGATTCTGATAGAATTTTTATTTGTGTCAAGATCAAGGTCAGGAAAAAATGATTTTGCTGCATGATCATTCTTGTGGGCAAAGCAATGTTTACCAGCTTGCCTATGCTTTGATCTATCCTGTAAAAAGGGAACATAAAATTATAGAATCATGACATTTTAGAACTGAAAAAAATCCTCAGAGATAATCAAGTCCACCCCATTTGTTTTAGACTAGATTGAGCTAGAGGAAATTGAACCCTAGAGCAATTAAGTGGCTTGCCGAAGCCTACCCGTATTATTAGTGAGGGACTTTAGAATAGCCATTGAATCTTCTACTGCAACTTCCCTACTGGGGTCTCTCTAATAAGAATTAAAAATTATTCCTTTCCCCCCCTTTAAATTTGAATTTATTTTCCATTAGCTAAGAATTCAAGGCCATTAGCTATGCTTTTTCGGAGAGAGAGGGAAATGTTATCTCTTCCGGAAAAGATTTTCAAACCCGGGTTCTGGGTTTTTGGTGGGTTTGGGTTTG
>NW_005871220.1:1244356-1252121 GCF_000147115.1 Myotis lucifugus
CCCAAAGAACAGCCTTCCAACTCCATGGAAGCAACTAGACGATGGCCTTACGCCAAACCGGCGGGAGCGACCCGCCTCGTCTCAGATTCTCAGATTGAGGGGGTTCCTACAGACCTTCCGACTCCGCGGAAGCAAAACTACACCCCTCCAGATGGAGGGTCGAGGCGTCCCCCGACTCCTCCCGCCCTTGATCCCCCTGTGCGTCCACTTAGATCATTGCGGGCGATTACAGATTTCAGAAGTGAGCTCACACAGAACAGATACAGAACAAGTCCCTGAACAGAGGCAGTAGAAAACTGCCTAGGAATGCTTCTCTTCTACCTTTTTTAAAAGATAGGCCAGATTCGAACCCTTAGCCAGTCCGAGTTTTGACGGTGAGTATCATCTAGAAGCCATTCCTCCAGATACAGGAAAAGTCCCTTAGAGATAACATATATCACACAGAACAGAATACACAACACACAGACACTTACCGCGGCCAGTCAGACTCTACGGATTGGGGGGGTCCCTCAATGGTTTTGGGGATCCTGGACGAGCCCCCAAATGTTATGCCCAGATTTCAGGATCCCCAAGAAACCACATCAGGGAGCCAGCCAGTCCGATGCAAAAGCATAAGAGTCTTTATTCGAGCTAGCTCGGCTCCCCCACCTTGCCGACGCAGCGACAGGAAGCAGAGAGAGCTGGAAGTCTCTTAATGGACTTGAAAGATTCAAACTACAACTCCTGCTCCCATCCTTCCCCCAACCCAGCTCCTCTGGCAGAGCAACTCTTCCAGTTGCTCAGTCCAAAAGCTTTGGAGCCATTTTTTTTCCTCTTTATTTTATTTATTTATTGATTTTTCTATTACCATTTATTTCCCCTATATGGAGCCATTCTTGACTCCTCTCTTTTTCTCATAACCAGGTGACCATGTCATTCATTATACAAACTGCAACTGTCCCAAACAAATAAGGATCTTCTGGCTTGGAAAATATATCACATTTATTTAGTGCCAGCTATATGTCAAGCATAGTTTAAGAGAACCCCTTGAGCTCGAGCTGGTTTGGCTCAGTGGATAGAGCATCGGCCTGTGGACTGAAGGGTCCCAGGTTCAATTCTGGTCAAGGGTATGTACCTTGGTTGCGGGCACATTCCCAGTAGGGGGTGTGCAGGAGGCAGGTGATCAGTGTTTCTCTCTCATCGATGTTTCTAACTCTCTATCCCTCTCCCCTCCTCTCTGTAAAAAATCAGTAAAATATATTTAAAAAAAGAGAGAACCCCTGGAAGTAGGCTTTGCAATAGCCATATGTCAGAAGAGAAACCTGGAGCTTAGAGAAGTTAAATTTCTTGTCCAGGGTCACAAAGCTAGTAAACGTTGAAGCAGGGATTCAGACCTAGGAAGTCTAACAATAGAACCCTTGATGTCATGTTTAAAATATGATTTTGAATAAGATTTCCAAAGTCAACTTCTTTCTCAAAGGAAGTTATGTCAGTAAATGACACTCTTTTTAAATTTCTTTGTATTTTTGCTTTGTAGAACCTAACAATAATCAGATTACTGGGAGTGTTCCAACAGAGATGAGCGTCATCGTTCAAAAATATATGCACATACTGAATAGTATGGATACGACTTCTAAGATTCTATGAATTTTAGGTTTTTGGTGAAATGAATTTCACTAGGATATAATGTTGAGAATAAGTCTTGTGGGATTTTGGTTAGAACCAGGTCATTTTTGCCAATATTTTTTTAATTGAGGTGTTTGATGCTGTCGTTCAAAGGGTGTTTGAAAAGCACATAGTTCTCTTCCAATTTCTCCCCTCCGTTTAGCTTTTATTGATTGCAGAATACCAAAGTAGTTATAAGAATGCTGTCATTTGGAAACAGGTGTCTTTAGATGACTTCTAAAGAAAAAAATACTGTTAGCTAAAGCCTGGGTTCTCCCTGACTCCCAAAGCAGAAAATGTGGCAAAGATTTATGTGTAGGTTGTTCTTTTAGTGGGAAAAAAACAAAAAACCACAAAGTTGTGAAGATGGAGTGGTGGGACACAGAAAGAAAAAAAAATTGCTAGAATGTTTGTCAAATTGGTATAGAGCTTAATGGCTATGGAAAATTTAATCTCCCTTATGATCCAAGTAGCCATAAGAAGTGCTTCTCAGAACTATATTCCTGGACCAAGAAAGGGGAAGCATGTGTTCACCTACATTTGTCTCCTATTGTCAAGCTCCCTACACTTTCTGTTTGCACAAGTATGAACACTGAAATGGTTCCCACAAACTCCCCAGAACAAGAAGCAAGAGGAATGCCAGTGTGAGTGCTCAGAGCAAAGCCCCTTCTGGTTGCATCTGCACAAAGCTGGCCAAAGCTTGCTCAGCTGGTCACCGTGGAGAAACAGACAGGTTCAAGAGGATTTGGATGGAATATGAGCGGTCCATTTTCATGGCTCATTATATTACAACTTTCAGTTTTATGCTTCATTCCATATTTCTGATGGCGAAGCCCATGAAACACAAAAGGAAGAGAATCTTCCATTTTAGAATAACAGGTACCCTCAAGTTCCGAGCATGGCTTACTTACCTAAGCTCAGAACTGCTCACGTGGTAACCTTAGTTAGTAATGTCCTGGGGAAAGGAAGACAGCCTTATAGTCTTAAGGGATTGTAGAGATGGAAGGGAACATGAAATGTCACTCAGTCTGTAAGCTGTCCTGAAGTGCTAACTCACAACAAATAATTCATTGTCTTGACATTTAAATATAGTCAATTGACACAATTACTTTTTAGAGCAAAGTTTTATGTAATTTCTTGGATAGTAAGACAGAATACATTCAGCATATATTTTTTGTCTACTAAATGTAATTTAGCAGCTCTGAGCTTATCAAATTCTCACTTAAAAAGTTATTCGATGACTAAGAACTCAATAAATAGGAAGCAGGTACATAAGAACAGGAATATTGCATACAAATTTCCCAATAAAAATATTCCATGGTCTTTAGTTTAAATTGTAAAACTGGTTCTTAGATTTAAAAAACAAAACAAAACAAAAACAACAAAAAACACCCTTGATCTCTAGACTTAAATGAAATAAACATCTCCACATGTGCTTTTAGTAGGACATAAAAACTTCATCTGAAATATCTTCCAGAAATCTTTTACTGCCTCCTCTTTGGCCCATGTTCTTGGAAATTTTTTTATTTGCCATCTATAGGTACTAATTCAAACTATATCAAACAAAATACATGCATATGTATATGCTTTAGCTAATCTAATAAAAAGTTCATAGAATTTCTGGCTTTAGTTATGGCTAGATCCAAATATTTAAGTGATGTCATTAGGATTCTCTAACTCTCAACACTGCTTTTGCCATAGTGGCTTAATCTTGAAATGTAGGCAACAAGGGCCTCACATTTATCTTCTGTTGACCTAGCATATTCAGTTAGAAGAGCATGCTTCTTTTCACTAGCTCTAGAAAAATTCCCAGGACACATTCTGATTGGTTGTTGTGATATTTATCCATTTTTGTGGATGGAATGATCTGATTGGCCAGGACTGGGACATAAGCTGACTATTAGAAGAAGAAAGTAGAATTAATTCCTCCCTAACTACTTAGAATGATGTTAGAGGAGCAAGCAATTCTTTAAAAGTAAATCTAACTATTGTTACTAAAATAAGGAATGTTGGGACTGCAAAAAAAAGCAGGTGTATCTTTCATATTTCTCCAATGATATCTGTAAGTTCAGAAACACTGTCATCCCATTGGTCTAGAATCATCTTAAGGACAGAGGCTGTATTTTTTTACATTTTATTGAAACTATCATCTATCAGAGTGTCTAGTACACATTACTGATTATAAATTAAGCTGATCACAGTTCTTCTAATTAAAGATATCACAACAAATGTCACTTGGTTCAGTTTATCTATAGAGAAAATAAAGTTTTAAATCTTCAGGGTATGGCAAAAGTGGGTTTACAGTTTTTGTATGGAAAATAACACAATAATAAATCTATACATATAAAAAGCCAGTGACTGGAATGCCATAACAACCAGAACGACCAGTCACTATGATGCCAACTGTGGGCCAGAGAACCACCTGATCAGGGGGTGGCACGGCCCCCCTCCGGCCGGCCCTGTCCCCAATGGGCCCCACCCCCCTATTGGCCCACAGCCCCTCCCCCCAGTTGGCCACGCCCCTTATAACCCCCCCCCTACCCCAATAGGGGGTGAGGCTGGCCAACCAACCTCCTGCAGCCCCTCCCCCCAGTCAGCCCCACCTACCATGGGCCCTCACCACCCCCATTGGCCCATAGCCCCCTCCCAACCGGCCCCACCCCCTATGGGCCCACACCACCCCAATCTGACCTCAGCCCCTCCCCTGGCCTGCCCCACCCCTGATTGACCCCCCATCCCAATAGAGGGCCAACCTCCTGCAGCCCCTCCTCCCATCCGGCCCCACCCCAGACCAGCCCCCCCACCCCATTCAGGGGTGGGGCAGGTCAACCCACTTCCCACAGATTCTCCCCATGGCTGGCCCCCCAAATCAGACCCCCCAACCCAATCAGGAGCGGGGCCTGCTGGCCAATCACCCTCGGCCCCTCCCCCCAGCTAGCCTAGCCCTGATTAGGCCCTGATTAGGGTAGGCCAGCCAGCTAACCTCCTGCCATCTCCTCCTCTCAACAGGCCCGGCCCAATCCACTTCAATTGGAGCCAGGCTGGACGGACCCCACCGTGCATGAATTCGTCCACTAGGCCTCTAGTAAGTAATAATAATACAAGAAAAACTCTGTGTTTTGTGTACTCACAACTGTAAACTTATTTTTGCTCCACCCTGCATATAAGACAAAGAGCAACCATTATGTAATTCAAATCACACTATGCAAAATAGATAAATAATCAAGGTATTTACCAAATAGAGAACATGAAATTCTTAAGAATAATTATGTTGATAGCACTCTTGAAATCTGCTTCCATTTTTATCCTCAAAACATTTAGCAATCCATAGATTTTTACACATGTAAATAAAGTAAATGTGCAAATTAATAAAGTTATATCATGCTTCATCATGACTAATGAATAGCTACAAACTCTTCAATAAGAAAACTAGATTTGCTACATTTTAAACATTTCAACAAAAACAGAAGTGGAAACCCATTGATAGGCAGTCGACATGTTTTTCTTTGTGTTCAGTCTTTTAGAGAAAACAAACTGTGATGTTGTTAAAGGAAAAGAAGACAATTAAGTGTATATTCAGGTTTGGACATTTTCTTACCATCACATCTTATCTGTCACTCAAGTGGGGATAAAATAATATCTCCTGCTTTAAAAGAAAAACTTCCAAAGTGCTGCAACAATTTTACACAATTCATGGTGAATATAAAAATAACCTACAATGGGGTCTTATGCCAAATTAGGCAGCACTTTAGAGAAGCAGGGAATAAAGGCTCAGAGTGAGAGGGAGCTGGGAAGGGAGCATTCTCCTCCTTGTCAGGATAATTGGTTCATTAAATGGAAGGAGAGAAGGGGAAGAGATAAAATGGGCGGAGAGTTCCCACTGTTAAATATGTATTTCACAAGGTCTCTCTCAACTTGCTTCGCAGCATCATGGCTGGTGTACACAGACCCTAATAAGCAACAAAGCTGGACTCCCAATTGTTCAAATCTTTTTTTTCCCCTCTTAACCTAGTGATAGAGAGGAGTCTGCTCTGGTTCCCCTAATCTCAGGGATCAGACCCTGAAGCTGAGCCAAAGGAAGAAAGGGCTGATTAAAGCCACAGCAGTCAAGACCTTTGTGCAGTTGTGATATGTTGTATATAGACACATGCCCACATAAAGGGCACATAGGTGGTCAGTGGAGTGCTGTGCACGCGCCTCTAGGATGAATAGCACCATTATAAACATAAGTCATTATTAGTAGCCAGCATAAATAGGTTGGCCTGTCGTGGGGTTAAGATCTGTGATCCTCTGGGACTTGCTACTCTTGAGAGCAAGGGGATGCGGCTGCTGTGGAACAGAAAAAATGTGTCTTAAGAACACATCCAAGGGCCCATGGAAAAGTGGCTGCTCGTCGATGTCGTCTTTAATTAAAGTGGTTGTTGTAGAGAGAAGGTCATCAATCAGAGGTGACCCTTGGATCAAGGTTTGATCTCCAACTAACTGTTCAGTTTTATTCAGGGGACAAAGAGTCAGGAGGGAACCAGAGGGAATAATATCAAGGCAGGGGGCACATCTACTTGTGATGTGTAAAGCCAAAAAAGGTTCAAAGTTTGGGTTTTGGTTCAAATAAAATCCCCAAGAGTTCAGAGGGTTTTCTAAACCCTCTGAACTTCATCAATGCGGAGAACCAGCCGAAAGAAATCTCACAAGAGCAAATGGTCCTTGGAACTTTTGGCCACTTCACTAACAAATCTGGCCAGAAAAAATGCAATCAGCAATGCAGGCAAGTCCAGGCAGATGACAAGGAAAAGTGTGCTTTAAATGCTGTGATAGGCAGCTTGCCCAGGTTTTATCTACTGTTTGTCCAAAGAAAATGGGGGTATGAATGGAGGCATGACTGATGTACACAGCACTTAAAATAGAAAGGGGTCAAGAAACAAAACAATAGAAGTGCTGACAGAGTCACAGATGACTGGGATTAGAAAACACACCATAGAACGACAGAATGCTCAAGAGTTGGTGCAGCAACATTGTCACCCAAAGGATATTGTGTTGTCATTGTTTCCTGACTTTTCCACTCCTAGTTGCTTAGAAAGGGTAAGGCTACAAAACTTAAAGAGGGAAGAGTGGGTGTAAGTTTTCCCAGCAGCCTCTGCTCCCTTTTTATCTCTTCACCCCATCCTCATTACTTCTCCTATAAAGATATGGAGCTGACCATGGGCAAGTCCCAGTAGCTGCTTTATTCTCTTAGCATCCTCTCATTGGCATGCGTGATAAGATGCTCTTCTAGATTCTAGGCGCACTATTTATCTACTGTGACTACTCGGGGTTCATAAACCAAGTATGTCTCTCAGCATCGGTGTCCTGGGTTTTTCTCCTCATTCAGCCACAAATATGTTCTTAGCATTATAGTTGGAAAAGACATGATAAAGCAATTCATTATTGGGTATACATTTTAGAAAACAGCTTCCTGTGTTTTCTCTTCTGAGGTAAAGGCCCTTGAGTGAGAATAATTTATTAATAAAAAGGAAGTAAATGGTAAGATTTTCTTCTTTTTTTATGGCTGAGTAGCATTCCATTGTGTAAATGTACCACAGGTTTTTTTTTAATCCACTCATCTACTAATAGGCACTTGGGCTGCTTCCAAATCTTGGCTATTATAAATAATGCTGCGATGAACATAGGAGTGCATATATTTTTTTGAATTAGTGTTTCAGGTTTCTTTCGGTATATTCTCAAAAGTGGAATTGCTGGATGATAAGGCAGTTACATTTTACATTTTTTGAGGTATCTTCATACTGCTTTCTACATGGATGGACCTAGAGAGTATTATGCTAAGTGAAATAAGCCAGGCATAGAAAGACAAATACCATCTGATTTCACTTTTATGTGGAATCTAATGAACAAAGTAAACTAACAAACAAAGTGGAGACAGACTCATGGATACAGAGAACAGACTGGCAGCTGTCAGAGGGAAGGGGTTTGGGGATTGGGTGAGAATGGTGAAGGGATTAACAAAGAAATAAAAAAGAAAAACTCAGAGACACAAACAACTGTCAGGTTACTGCCAGAGGGAAGGGAGGTGGAGGAAGGTAGTAAAGGGTGATGATGAAGAGACTTGACTTGGGGTGATGAACAC